>NC_132878.1:59519615-59821115 GCF_030463535.1 Salminus brasiliensis | reverse complement strand
TACCATGATTTTGTCACTTCTTTGTTGCACTTACTTGTCTGCTCAAGGAGTTTTATGTTTTATGTTATGTTATGTTTAAGTTACACATCCTTAATCTTAATAATATAATATAATATAATATTTTCTGCTCTATGTAGGTTTCATTACATTGTTTTGATGTAAATCATTTAAAATACACATTTTTTAGACGTTAATATCATATTTTTAGAACATGTTTGGTGTTCTTCGAGTTACACCCCTACTGTGTACTACTAAAAATATAGTTCTGCCTCCAAATCAAACATTTAGGTCTGCAGTAATCAAAAGGTTGGGAAATCTGGTGAGTCTGAAAGAACGGAAATGGATATTAAGCCCATATAACAGCCCATTAAGGCATGTTTTTTGCTGCAGCTTGTCACATACATTCCTCTCTCTCTAAAGTTGAGATTGGGTTCGTCTGTTGGTAAATCACTTTTCAACATTCTCTTTGTCCTGCTGTCCTACATCTTCAAACGTTTCAGACTCTGCACACAAAATTAGCTGCTGTTTGTAGCAGAAGGTTTTGTAAAACTACATTTCCAGTATCTCCACCTGGTGATTTGTTTGTAATTCTCCTCAAATTCACATGTGAGGGAGATAAATAGAGCTAACAGGTACTTGGTGCCTGGTTCCAAGTGTTAAAACCAGGCGAAGGGCTGGAGTTCAGACAATTATTACAAATTGTTTGAATCAGGTGAGCAGGAAAACTACCAAACTGTGCCAGAATCAGATCCTCCAGGATCTGGAGTTCCCGACCCCTGATTTAGACTCATATAGCAGTTATATATGCCTTGTATAATATGTGAACAGAATGCATCCTATTTGTTCCTGCATCTGGCACAAAAGGCTCTCAGTATTTTGTGAAAGTATCTCTTTTCTCTCCAGCTTTTGAGCCCATAGGTTTGTGCGTGCGGTGGCTAGGCCACATTCAACTAAACAAACAGTTTAAATATGCTGTTACTCACGAAGCAACCACAATACACACAGTGCCACACACTGTTTCCTCATTGGTTCTTATATACCCACATACACACACACGCACAGCACATTTTACACTTCACTTGCATATTTTGCAGCCTTACTCGCACACCAAGAAACACATGGGCCTATAAATTGAACTTGTAAAATGTGGGGACAGAAACAATAAAAATCTTAAATTCCTCCCTCTTGGCGTCTTCCTAAACCCTTCATTAAAACAGTAGCCCACAGCAGTAGTAGTTACTGAAGCACTTAAAGTTTTGAGCTCTGCAGGATCTCCTGGGTGTTCCCCAACAAGGAGAAAAACCTGTCTATACTATATTTTATATTGAGAATGTTTCATGGCTTAAGACTGGCTAGCTAGGATTAAGTTTGACATTTCACTTGGACCTGACGAATGAACATTTCATGGCCGATATCGACTTTAAGTCTGGTAACTGCTAATATTAGCCAATATTATTTGATATTCATCTTTAGAAATTATAAATTTTTATTGTTTTAGTTATGTATGACAAGTGCTTGTTTAGGTTGTATTACGAAAATCTCATGCAGCATGTGCAGCATGACAGTAAAAGAGTTCTTCTTAAATTATGAACCCAGTACGAAGTATCAAATCAAATTGTGTGATGAGTGTATGGTAACGCCTCTAACGCAGATATAGGTCAGTAACAGTGTGCATTTTTTGGTGTCAAAATGCTTTATTTACCTACAAAATAATTCAATAAATACATGACGTGGCATCCTGTTGTAAATAAAAGTCAAGGCGTGGTTTTTATTTTGGAAACCTTAAAGATCTTAAAGTTTGGCAAAATAGAATAGCTTTAAACAGGAACTGTGATTGTAAAGCTTTTGTCTTATGATTTGCTTAAATGACATGAGGTACAACCAACAACAAATGTTGTTTATTCTAGCATGGGGAGTGGGCAGGGTGTTGCATCATAAAAAAGCCCCCAAGTGACTTTCATGGTGCAATGCCAAGGCCAGTGGGCCTTTTACAGATGTAGTTTTCATTTAGGCTGGTTCAGTCCACCAAATTAGGTGGTGTTGTGACCCTGGAAAAGCATGAAAAATGTATTTGCCGCATAGAACCTTGAGGGACCAAATGCGTAGGCTAGTTTCTAGCCTATGCATTTTCAGCATCTTAAAAATATATGAGTGGTTTTGCCGCTTTTCTGGGCTGTAAAACTGATCCTGTTTAAAAATAATTCATGCCATCAAAAAATGTATGAGATTACACAAATGCATATCAGCACATTTTACCCATCTCGACACAGCAGTACAACAGAATTGACTGTTTAAGAACACCTCAGCTGTGGAGGCCAGTCCCAAACCAGCTTAGACCACAGCAATATGATTTATGAAGTGTGAAATTGCTGTCATATGGTGGTCATGTTTCTTCAAATTCAAATAAACAGTCTCAGTCAAATAAAAAACACTCAGTCCTATTGTAGAAATGTTGTTGCACTGGGGGAGAAGTGCTACCCAGATTCAATGTGGTTTTGATATTTAGCTATTATCTTTGTTTTTTTCATAATTGTTTTGTCTTTTCTGTGTGTGTGTGTGTGTGCGTGTGTGTTATAACATATAGGGGTTATATGGTGTTGGAAGATCGTGGGTTCAGATCCTTACAGTAAACTAAAAACAGACACTAGTCATCTACAATATTTTCTAGGGATGTCCGGTACAGTTTTTCTTCCCCCAAACCGAGTACCTTAATGCCAAGTATTGCCTGATAGCGATTCAGTCCTATCACAGACAATACAAGAACACTATTCAGGTAAGAAATGCTGCCAGTTAACGCTGAAATAGAATCACTATTATGTGACATTCTGAACTGCTACTTTTTTAAGTACGCATTTTTAAAACGGCTACATTATTGTGTGTCTTGTAATCCAGTTAAACTGGCCTCCCTAATGCTAAGGGTTTAACCAGGAAAAAGCAAGCAGTACTCCCACTAGTAAAAACAGAGCGTTTCAGTGATCGATTCATATTTCATTCATTACCAGCCTTAATTCACAAGTAAAAGAGAAAAAGATGGCAGAAGATAGACAAGCAGCCATGCCGAATGCTCGCATTTTACATGCCCATGTGTGGGGAAAAGATGGCTTCCTTAAATGCAGTCACACACAAGGACTACAGGTATTAGGGGTTTCATGTTCCAGTGTAAAACAGCAGACATTTAAACTGTCCTGTTATGTTCTGTAATCACGACTGCATGGTGGTAAAGCAAGCGATATCAAGTGATCAGACATCGATCAGGCTTAGCTGATACTTGATCCATTATAACATGGCTGCATTGAACCCGATCCCAATCCACTGGATTGGATTGGGACATCCCTAGTATTTCCATGGATACTGATGAAACCACAGGTCATAGATATTGGCCTCTATAGATTACACACTTAACTATCTTTAAGTGACGTCATATTTGATTTGTTAAAAAGGTACCTCCTGACGGTACCTGCACTGATGTTCAGTGCTCTTCAGTAAAACAACAGAACAGGATTGTTTTATTTTGAGAATCATCTAGGTATGTAGTTAACACTCAACAAACTACAGTCCTGAAGAATATGACTGTGTGAAGGGTAGAGTGGTGAACACCTCTGATGGATATTTGAATGGCTGCTATACACACTCTACTGTTGTGAAACACAGCTCACCCTGTACTTCTTTGTGTGGAGTGTGTGTTGAAGGGTTTGTAGTGAGCAGGTGTCTGGCTCTTGTGGGATTTCACAGCGCAGCATGGCCGTGTGTTTATTAACTCCACTGCTGGACGGTTTTATTGATTAACCTCAATAATACATCAGTTGGCCTAACAGCAGCAGCATTTAAGCCTAATGATGTTTTTTTTTTTTGGCTTTTATTCAGCACTGTTATACTGTGCTAATAGGCCAAGTAATCAACCTAAGGAAGGAATCAGCGTTTGGATACACTGCTGTGTACACTAATGTTGTTCTCTCGATGAGAGGGGAAGATGAGTTCTATCTCTTCATCTCCTCTCCTTTCTCTTCATCTCAGCAGTGGGTGCTTGGCCCTGGTGAATTATTAACAGTGTGTGAGGGTGTGGAGGGCCTCTGATTGCTCTACTCGGGACAAAGGTTGGGCGTTTGGGTTGTTTGTGTGTTGGTTTGCGTTTGAATATGTTTATGTATAGATTAGACAGACTGAATGTATGTTTTCATTATACATATATTTAAATCATTTATACTTGAATGCCTGAAGACTATAAAATTGTTTTTTTTATATATATATAAAAAAGGTTTTATTTAATAAATAAAAAAGAAACTACAATTTAATTGCAGTACAAAAGTGTGATTGTGTACATCAATTAACGATTCATCAGGAGAATGGACAATTTAGATAATTGCATCATTTCCTTTATATTGAACAATCAACAACCTACTCCAGAAAATCTCATGCAGCATGTGCAGCATGACAGTAAGAGTTCTTCTTAAATTATGAACCCAGTACGAAGTATCAAATCAAATTGTGTGATGAGTGTATGGTAACGCCTCTAACGCAGATATAGGTCAGTAACAGTGTGCATTTCTTGGTGTCAAAATGCTTTATTTACCTACAAAATAATTCAATAAATACATGACGTGGCATCCTGTTGTAAATAAAAGTCAAGGCGTGGTTTTTATTTTGGAAACCTTAAAGATCTTAAAGTTTGGCAAAATAGAATAGCTTTAAACAGGAACTGTGATTGTAAAGCTTTTGTCTTATGATTTGCTTAAATGACATGAGGTACAACCAACAACAAATGTTGTTTATTCTAGCATGGGGAGTGGGCAGGGTGTTGCATCATAAAAAAGCCCCCAAGTGACTTTCATGGTGCAATGCCAAGGCCAGTGGGCCTTTTACAGATGTAGTTTTGATTTAGGCTGGTTCAGTCCACCAAATCAGGTGGTGTTGTGACCCTGGAAAAGCATGAAAAATGTATTTGCCGCATAGAACCTTGAGGGACCAAATGCGTAGGCTAGTTTCTAGCCTATGCATTTTCAGCATCTTAAAAATATATGAGTGGTTTTGCCGCTTTTCTGGGCTGTAAAACTGATCCTGTTTAAAAATAATTCATGCCATCAAAAAATGTATGAGATTACACAAATGCATATCATCACATTTTTACCTTTTTTTTTGTTTGTTTTAAATTTGGAATTTTTAAAATGTATTTGTTGATGATCCTTAAAAAAAGATGAGTGTCGATCACTGGATAATTCCCGATGTATCCAGATTTGTTGTGTTATGCTATCTGAATTTCTCTTTGAATTCCTTGAATTAGTGCAATTAATGCATTTTGCAGAATATAGCAAGAATAAGGCCTGAAATTATACCATTTATTGATAAGTTAATGATTGCATGTATTTTATAATAATGTGCTAGCTTCCAATTATTGTGTTGGCCACAAGCTAATATACACTCACAATGAGTGTGCTTTTCCTCCTTCTGCACAATGTTTAGGTACATAAAATGCAAAGTGCTGTATTGTTTGTAGAACTGATGTAGATTCTATTGATGTAGAATTTACATTTACATTTACATTTACAGCATTTAGCTGACGCTCTTATCCAGAGCGACTTACAAGGTTACTCGTATTACAGAGGTGGGCCAGTGCAGTGTTAGGAATCTTTGCCCAAGGACGCTTATTGGTGTAGCGCAGCATAGTGACCCAGACTGGGAATCGAACCCCAGTCTCCCACCAGAATTGAAATGTTAGTGTTCTTCTGGACAAGAGAAGAATTCTGTACAGTAGATTATTTCTGGAAGTCAGGAGTTAGGAGTCAGTAGGGGGTCTGTTAAAGTGTGTAATGATTAAGCTAACACTGCGTCCTGCACTGATTGTGTTTGCTTCTCCCAGTGTGAAAACAAACAGACCTAGACCAGAGAGTCAGCTGCCAGCACTTTGGGCTGATTCTGCTGCCTCTACAGTGAGTTTATTGGGTCATAGATGGTGCATGGCTAAATGTAGTGACTGTAAAATACGGAGCCTTTTTCCCACTGGGAGCATTGCTGTAAAATTTATACTGGCCACAGACCATTTACACACACATATGTGCGCAAACACGCTCATGCAAATGTACATTTCTGCTCAAGTGAACTCTTGGCCTGTGTGGCATGCTGGGATGTAAAATCTGAAATACACTGTTTTAGTGTGTTTTAGTGAGACTTACACCTACACCTACTCCAACAGGTAGGACTTCCTCATGCTTCATGCAGGCGATTTGAATGTGTTTGTGGAGAGCACTTTGCACCTGTTTTTGTGCTGTTCTCATGTTTCCCTCATTTTTTCCCCTCTCTGACACATTTGACAGCTGTGGGGTGTTTCACAAGGCAGGAGGTCTCAGTTTAGTTAAACGTAACTTAAGGCAGATGGAAAGGGGTTGTGGCTGGAGACCTGATCTTGAATTCTGGTTCTGGCTGAAGAACTGAAGAATCCCACTTCGTGGAATATCCCGCTGGTCTGTTTACTCTGCATCTCCTTCTTCTATTACAGAAAAAGACTTGGGGTGTGTCCACCAGGCTACATTCGGAAAGACCACTTGGAGAATCATTGGAAAGAAACATTTTAAGCCACAAATAAACTCGAATAATTGAGTTTAGTGCTTCAACACTAAGTGCATGAGTGTTTCAGCTGAGATAATGGGCCTAAGAATTGCTGAGAGCGATGGTGTTCACTTGCCTGAAGATCAAGCTAGGCTGTAAAGGGCTTGAATAGGGGTTCTTCCGTAGAATCACACCTTCTAGCCTGGGCAAGGCCATAGGCAGTCACCTGGGAGGAGAAGTGGAAAGAGGAGGAAGTGTGGAGTGTCTGTTGCCATGCCACCGAAGGGGCGGAGCAAAGATCAGAGAGAGGAGCAGATCAGAGAGCGTGGAGTTGGGGGTTGGCGTTGGGTTCGTGTTTCAGTAGCACTTTCAGGGCTGTTTGTAATCCAAACCTCATAGTCGTCCAGCGTGCTCTCGAAGTAGGACGATCTCTGCCAGCACGATCTCTCTCAAGCCCACAGGCAAAGTGAAACGCTGTGTAAGTGTGCGAGTGTGTGTAATGTATGTGTGCTTGGACCAACGTCAGGTGAGTGACTTATACCCAAGCACACACACACACACACACACACACTCTCACGCATGACGTTTGAAAGCGTGGAAGAGTGGTTCTGGTGAGCGCACCTGCTCTGCAGCGAGAAGAATTGATCCACTCTCCTCATTCATCCCGGATAGACAGTGGCTTCAGGGTGGCGTCTTTATCCAGGTGACAAACACACACGAGTTCTGACACATGGAGAGAGGTGTGGTAGGGTGGCCACAAGGGGTTTTCTAACTGACGTTTGAGGATTTTACTGCTCAGAAAAGCGTCTCCGTGGTCAGACACGTGTGGAACCCTTTATTTAAGGCAGTTTCTTTCTCCAAGAGCTGGTCAGCTGAACTTTGGGATATAAAGGACTACACCCAAATCACAGGTTTTGGAGAACTGGAGTTTCTTTTTTTAGTTCCAGTGAGGCAAAGACAGCGGTGGAAGAGGAAAGATCAGCATTTTGTTCTTCTTATTTTCTTTCTTATTGGGTTTCTTCACTTTCCCTGCGATTTCTGCTGGAGCAGATTATATTCAAGTCACAAGAAACTGGAAAAAGGAGAGACATCTTTTTTTAGTCCTCCTCTTTTGGATGGATAATGCTTCTGTATTAGTGACACAACAAGTGACGGATTGTTTTAACAGCTTTTAAAGTGACTGCCTTCAGTTCTGGTTCAGTTCTGGTTGCCCATGCAGCTGTGAGCTCCAGAAAAGCAGTCCATTTCTGCTCCGGTTGACCACTCCCCTTCCCCAATCCGGGGAGGATGCGGAGGGAGAAGCGCAAAGAGAGGGAGAGAAAGGAGAAAAACGCCCCAGTGTCCCGTGCCCTCAGCTGGCTGAGCGGGACGCCCCTCTCGCGCCGGACACGCAAACTCTTCCACAGCCACAATGACTTGAACACACTCTCACACACAGCGCACCCAGGACAGGAAGAGGACGATGATGACTGGGTGTATGAGCCCCAGCACTACATAGGTAGGGGGGCGATTGGAGTGTGTGTGTATCTGTGTGAGGGTGTGTATTGTCTGTTCGTTTTAAAGTTCATCTACAGGTGCTCTTCTCTAACACAGCGAATTTGCCTCAGTATGGAAATGTTATTTTGCATCTCGCCTTGCCTAGCTTACTCTTCAGCATTTGTAAGGCTACTTCACAGCTGCAGAAGAAGTCATGACAACTGCCACATATGTTTAGAAGGGCCTATTCCAACAATCCGGGAGTTGTTCTTTACATTGTGTCAATCATGATAAATGGACCAATAGAAATCCTTTTACTTTGACTTCCATTGAAAGTTAAGAAGGTTTTTATCATTTTTCTGTAAACTTGCCAATTTGGAAATACAAGAGACAATCTGACAGTTTTCAGAGAGGCCTCATTGGTCAAAGTGGTTTGAAGGAATTCCTACAGCTTTGTAGGAATAATCGGAGTAGATCTATGTTATTTGTCATGACAGGCTTATGTAGGTGTTGTGTAGTCTCATGAAACACCAATAACACCTTAAAAATTTTAACTGATGTGTAGTAGATCAATAAAGGCCATGAAGTTTGGAAGCAACACTATCTTTATGAAAATGAACCTGAACATTTGAATTTAGGAGATAACAGATAAGGGTTTGCCAAGTAGCGTCTTAGTTAGTTTTAATCCTTATGATTATTGTGTATATAAAAAAGTGTATTATTAGCCTAATAATCAGCTCTAATAATCATATCCATTGATTTCAGAGAATCAGGAAGGCTTGAAGAACTGAAGCTTCAGTGTGTGTATACACTTTGCTGTACCAACACCAATGCTGTGGAATAACCTCTTTGCTTCAGTAATCAGGGTGTGTTGTGTTGGTCATTGGCAAATTGACTTAATCATAGTATCATTGTGACTTTGACCTGTAGTGTATTTTCTAAGAAGTACAGCAGTGTGATACACAAAAGCACTCCTTCCCTGATGTTCCATGTGTGACAGCAGAGCAGTGGGTTGCCTTGGTTTGCTCCAGCAGCAGCTGTGTGCGTTTTCTGACTCTGCTATTGTGTCTGCAGCTATTGTGGCCGACTTAAAGAGCAGGAAGTGAAGGACTCAGATGTTTACATGTGGTCAGAGAATTGGGTCACTGTCTTTATTTTACGACAGGTTTGCCTTTGTCTCCCAAGTCGTTGACACGTGTCTCATTCAGGTGGGAAAGGGGTGGAGCAGACCTCCCTGGCCTTTGACTAACCTAAGTGAGGAGTAATGACCAGAAATAAGCACCAAAAAAAAAGTTCACTGCACTGACTTGCTTCAAATGTGCTCACCGGCGAATGAAGCATGTGGCAACAGCACAGTTTTCTCTGTTTATAGACATTTGTGTATTTTGTACATGTGAAAGTGCTCCACACATTTGAATCAAGTCAATTCAGTGCACCACTGGCCTCAAGATGAGTCAGCGGAAATGGGTGATGTCACTGACTGGTGGGGATGTGAGCGTGTGGGTACATGCCATCCTGTTTGTGTGTGTGTGTGAGAGAGAGTGTGAGTGTGTGAGGATAGACAGTCTCTCTGTGGCAGCTGTACTCCCTCTCTGTTAGAGACAGTTGTACGTCCACGATGGGCAGTTTAATTTATGTTTAATGTTCAAATGGGGCTATACTGAACTTTGGGTTTATGCATTCCCAGACATACTTCATTATTTAAAGGGAAACCACACATACAGTTAGATTGAGTTCAGTGTGTTAATCATTTATTTAAAACCAATCATGTGAGCTGTACTACGTTAGGGTTAGTATGGTTAGGATTAGGGTTAGGGGTGGGATTAAGGTTAGGATTAAGTTTGGGGGTTAGGGTGTAGGTTAGGATTAAGGCTGGGGTTATGGTTAAGGCTAGAGTAAAGGATAAGGGTTGGGGTTAGGATTAAGGTAAGGATTAAATTGGGGTTATGGTTAAGCTTAGGGTGTGTTAGGAATTAGTTTGGAATTAGGAGTAAGGTTTGAGTTATGGTTAAGGTTAGGGTGTGGTTTAAGATTAAGGGTCATGATTATGGTTCAGGTTAGTATGGTTTGGGCTAGAGTAATAGATAAGGGTTGGGGTTAAGGTTAGGGTTAAGGTTATGATTACGGTTGGGGTTAGAGTATGGGTTAGGATTCAATTTGGTGTCAGGATTAAGGTTGGATTATGGTTAAGATTAGTGTGGTTAAGGCTACACTAAGGAAAAACAGTTGGGGTTAAAGTTAGGGTGTCTTTTAGAATTACGGTTGGGGTTTGGCTGTGGGTTAGGATTAAGGATGGGGTTAGGGTGTGGGTTAGGTTAAGAGCTAGGGTAAAGAATAGGATTAAGATTAGGTTTAGGAATAATGTTAAGGTTGTAGGTGTAGCATTACTCTAATAGCTACAATAATACAAAAATTAGTGGGAGTTTGCCCGAATGTGTGAGTGTGTGTGTGAGAGAGAGAGAGAGAGAGAGAGAGAGAAAGAAAGAGAGGTAGGTTAAAGAATGCTTGTGTTTTAAGTTCATGCAGTTTCCAAGCACTGGTTGTAACTGGATCCAGTAAATGTAACTGGAAAAAGAGCATCAGGCGTATTGTCCACTACTGAGTGCCACCCTGTCTACATTCGTCTTGAAAAATCAAGACCTTATTGTTTACTTTTGTCATCTCTGTATAAGGAGAGATAGTCCACTCCTCTGTTTCTGCCACACCTTCTCAAGCAGTTGTCTATGTCTGTTTGTGTTTTGTTTTTTGCAAATTTTCAGTACGTAGTTTGAAACTCTAAGAGAAACAGGGCTAACCTATAATATCAAAGCGACCAGAAATGGTTCTGGGTTTTAATTGCTTTTTAACAGAATCTGCTGAATGATACAAAATGTATTTGTGGTTACTGAGGTTATGGTTAGGGCTAGAGCTGGGCAATATGACAATATTTTATCGCAATGTGGTACATTTAGTTATCGTGCTACTCAATATGCTTTTATAAGTGTATTCTGGAGATCGTCAGTGCTTAACGTTAATCTGCACGTTTCTTTACAAAGAGTGGAATCAGTCTTATTTAATTCAATAGAGTGAAGCATATTTTGAGTCAAAATCTCAGTACTCAGTATGATATTTGGAGTATTTGGAACCTGTTAGTGCATTTTGTCTAGGTGAGTTAGGAGTAGAAAAGTCACATTACATATCGGTATTTATTAGAGATTCCGTTTTGTGTTTATTTTTAGTTTTGACCCCTGATCCGATTCAGGTACTCTGATGTATATGATGCATAACATAAAAATGCACGCTTGCGTGTGCACATGTGCTTGCGTCTGTCCATGTGTTCTCTTGCGTGAGTGTGTATGTTTGTGTGTGATTTTGAGCTGGGTCAGTAATTCTATGAGTCTGTAACGAGAGCTGTTTCAGGGCTGATTGAGTCACTGTGCAGGCAGGGCAATGACCCAGTTTGAGCTGTAATGGGGTGATCGTAGAGTTCTCTGATTTATAACAGCTCTCCACCCTTGGCCCCTCACACCTCACCTCTCACCTCAGGAGCCTCTTCACTGCAGCTGCTGTTTTGGCATTTGGGGAATTTGAGGTGTTGAACTTTGGTGCTTGTTAAAGGTGCAGGATACAGTGGTATTAAATGCACTCCATGCGTTTCATCCTGGCCGAGTTTGTTCCCCAAATGGTTCTGTACTTTTTCAGTCTCACAATTTCCACTCCAGCAGCCAATTTACAGCCCCTTAAACTCAAATTTGCTCCATTTGTGTAGTCGTGCTCTCTTGAGATCAGAGTCAGTCCATGCTTATTTTAAAATCATCCGTCTGACCAAGTCAGCCAATCACATTCAGCAGGACTCTGCTGTTTGAAGGTCAGTGGGTTATTGCTGTGTTTACCTCTCAAACAGAGAGTAAAGCTACGCTCTTGCCTTCACCGCAGGATTGTAACAATACAGAATATCATAATGTGTCATTCAGTACAAGTGCCTGAATTTACATCATGCTAGCAACAAACGGTACACTCAACACCAAGTAGCCATTTTTATAATTTGGCCTCCAACAATGCAAGTGGAGGGAATTTAGCACCACTCTGGCAAGGAGTGGTCTTCCACCAAAAATCACTCCAAAGGCAAATCATATTCTGTGGACAGATGAATGAAAAAAACATTTTGGTTTAAATAAAAAATGTTGTGTTTGGCAAAAACCCAGCACTGCATTCCAACATAAGACTCAGGTCAAAAATGGCTTAATCTATTGATGAACCTATGAAATATCTATTGTATTGTACCAGCAATCTTAAGCATAAGGGGAACATGCAGCAACACAATGAGATGTAACGTAGACCATAGACAGTGACCGTAAGTAGACAAGTCTATAAAAAAATGTGAAGTTTGAAGCCAAAGTAATTTAAAATCTTGAAATAACCAAGAAAAACCTATAAATAACAATTCCCGCAAGACAGCCCATGAACATCACTGAGGTAAAGCGGTTTTGCAAGAAGGAATGGGAATAAATTAAATGACAGTAAATATAAACCAGGGTCTGGCCAGTATATCAGTTTACTGATGATATCAGCTGATATTGATACTCTGCTGTGTTATCCGAAATGAGAACTGATCATTATATAATTAAAATCAAAGCACTGTTCCAGAACTAAAACTAGTAAAATAATATCATCTGAAAGTATAAAGTTATGTTGATCAATATTATTGGAAATGTTTGCTCCCTAAAATTTGGATCGAATGTCAAAATGTATTGCCCTAATATCTACATATAAAGTCTTTGGTCTCATAGTACACTGTGTGTGTGTGTGTGTGTGTGTGTGTGTGTGTGTGTGTGTGTGTGTGTGTGTGACTGTGCGTGGGACAGCGGAAAAGAATGAGTGAGTCAGTGTCTGGTCTTGTTTTCTGATGGAATTTTTTATCAGTTATTTTATGCTGGTAAGGATTGCACAACATAGATCACACAGTCTATTTGTGAGCTTGGTTTCTATTACATACTCTATTAAACTATAAAAACTATAAAACTCCTAATAAATATGAAGTTACATGAAATAAAAAAAGCATGTTTGTTCAGTAAGTGAGAGCAAAGGTAAATTATATGTGTTAAATTTAGAAATGTTAATGGACGGTGGACACGGTGACACGCATCGTGAAAGCCAGCCGCAGCAGGAAGACTGAGGCATTGCCAGAGTAGGAAGCAGGGCAGGAAATCCTCCCAAAATCCCCTCCATTTCAAATACATATAATCCTGCTACTCATTGCTGCGCACATTACTAAATTTAAAGCATGTATTTATACTCTTGGCACCTCTAAGAGTACATACAAAGCTAGTTAAAGTGCCCTAAATGTGACTTCTGAACCATCGTTTTAAATAGAGCTGGTAATTATGGGCTGTCAGACCCTTGTGGTAGACCCATAATTTCAGAGAGCCGGTTGCTGAGCGACAGGATGTTTTTGCCAGTCACTATGGGGATGTGCAGAGCTTTATGGTGGCTGTCCCAAACCTTGTCTGGATTGATTTAAAGACCATGAGCAGGCAAACAGATGAAAAGAGTCGGTCTGGTTTCATCAGCTTTTGATTGACCACCCTGGCCATTGTGTCTCCTCGATTGGTCAGTCAGCAAAACTAGAGAAAATAAGAACATAAAAAATGTGAAATTTCCTGGTAGGGCTGGTTACAACCCAGGTGTGTATGTAGGGATTTTAGCAAGTGTAATTCTATTACGGGAAGATAATAATGAGGTAATTATACCTATACGATAATTCATAATATAATTCATAAATAATACGATAATTCAGTTTTTTAAATCTATCGGTGAATAAAATATCATCCCAGATCTAATTTTTGACCTCATTTGATGTCTGGATGTAGAGCAGTGATGACAACCCTCATCTGGTTAACTCTCCAAACTTTTCCCGGCGTGATCATTTGGTTTACAGTAACAGCAATGTGTGTTCATGTCTGAGCAATCACTGACCCATATTTGTAGGCTTATCTGAACCTGCTGGCTTTGAGCTTGTTTATCTGAAAAATGTTTAAGCCTAGATATTAGTAAACATGGAACACCATGCTAATGAAAAATATATTACTGACCTCATGAACACATTCGTGGAAGCATCTCTGACTTCTTATGAACACTCAACTTTAGTCACTGCCTAATAAATAACTTGAACTCTCCAACTCGGGTCCTCGGTGACTCAGAGTTGCGTAACTGTCTCCCTCCGTCTTATCACATCCGACAAGTACAGTCATGGCTGTCGCCCAGTGCTCCTGTAATTCCAGATTAGCAGATTATAATCTGGCTCTACTGGCCTCTGCAATATTGAGACAACATGGCCAGAATGCTGAGCAGTTTGGATTAAGCTGCCATGTCAAGATACATACAGATCGTTTTGACCCAGAGAATATGCCCCAGTTCAGAACCACATATGTTTTCTATCTGTTCTATTTAAGTGTTGTCTTGTTGTCTTACTTATAGCACTTTTCATCTTAGTGGACATGTCTATCACCATAGTATACAAGCAATGAACTTTTTTTTTGTTTCCAGAGCTGTCAAATCTCAGCTACTATCATATGCGACTCTAGACCGGTCACATATCCATTTCTTGACCACACCAGCCTAACAGAAACAGATTGGAAATCTTTTTCCACTGGACGTGTACCATATTTGGATATAGCAGCCATAGTCACATGACACATAGTGCTTAGGACTATTTAGGATTGATCCTTGATGCACATGAATCATTGCTGTGATATAATTGATTTGAATGCCTGCACTCAGGCTCAGAATCTGAACGCAGGTCTGTTAACATTAAAGAAAGACATGGATCACTAATCCACACCAATGTGAACCACCAAGTCAGAAGGATCAGAATTGAACAATGTAGCCCAACTGCTGAGCCCAAGAGAGTTCCCCCCTCTCTTGTAATAATGCATTGCCTAATAACTGATAAGATTATACTTGATAAGAAGTGAGCAGAAGTCCTGCAGTGCACCTATGCATTGTAACGCATTGATCTAAGGATGCTTCTTTTAAAATGTTGAATATCGGCAGATACAAGTCCAATATTTCTTCTCTAAAGACAGTTGAGCTCTAAAATCAGCTGTTCTTAACTGCAGCACTACTTCTACTACTCATCAGGAACAGCTACTAACACACAGCCAACATCACATCACACAGGCTAGATTTGTTACAGGGCTGGATTGGATTTGTTTTCTTTTTCTTACAGTGTAGAGGTATACCCTGATATCTGATACTCATGTACCTTGTCTAATGATAATCAATAGTATTCATATTTCCTTCAACATGTCTTTTTTTCTTGCCATAATAAAAATAGGGGTGGGCCACATGACAATATTTTGCAGAAATTATAATACATTTTGTTATCCTGAAACAAGCAAGCGAATCAAGGATATTGTCAGTACTTAAAGAACACCGACCAACTGCACATTTCACACTACTGATGCATTTTGTCCATATATCAGGATAATTATTGTGTATCGTGAAATCAAATGGCATAGTGGTCTATATTCCACTTCTGTGCAAATAGTTTCTCGATTTGTGAATTCAGTGTGTATTTTAAAAACTGGCCTGTAGTGAAACTGTGAACAGATTTCTTGATGCATTGAATCATTTGCTAATCTAAATTATTGAGGTTTACACCCCTCATCCATACGCTGTTTCCTTTAGGATGTCTTTCTTTTCAGAGTTATTTCCCTTGTTCAAATGGATCACTAGCCACCCCCATAGTTTACTGGTCTTTGCAGAGCTAATAATGCATAACCTTACAGTGAATATGATGTTATTTGATATGATCTCAGTAGTAGTCCTGAAAGTGCTACGGATGCATTAGACCATCATTTGCTTCTATGTATTGGATTATACCTGCCTGCTGACTTGTGACGTGTCTCTCTCTCTCTCTTTGTCTTTTCCCATGTCTTGTTGCTGGTGGTCGTTATCTGGATCATTCTCAGGTAAGTTAATCTCTTCTGTATTATAGCTGAGCGACCCCAAAGGCATTATTATGAGATGAAATTAAGGAGATTACACAAGGATGGTCCTGATGTACAGAAATAGGAGGCCAAAGCCAAAATGCTGGTTTCAGGCCTGATTATGAGGCCTTATGTAATGAGCACTTCTCTCTATAATTCTGTCTATATTGACTCACATCCGCTTATTATAAGAGCATTAAGACCCCCTAATCCTGGAATAGTCTGACATAAAAGAGAGAAAATGGCTTTGTAGTAAATATCAGGGTTTGTGTACAGAGTGCATCACCACATTGTTTCCCAACAGCTGAGCTACCCAGAGGTCAGCTCTGAAAAGCTGTTGTCTGTGGCAGGGTTGTGCGCGCAGATGCATCATGTCTGATTACAAATCCAACATGCAAGTCCAGACAGTAGAAATTTTGTGTTTCACTGTGAGATGTGCTGCAGTAATCTGTAGTAACATCACATACCGCTGCTTATCTGACTGACTGAAAAGTCTTGACTCTCACTGTCACACAGCAGGTTGTGTTTACTGTGGTTCACATAATATTTATTTATTATTGATCTAATCACCAGTCATTATGCTTGTTCTGAAGAAGTGTGTTTTTCATACTCACCCAAGCAAAAAACGCGCACCCACATATTCCATACCACTCACATATGGAGTTACACGCATACCACATGCCTGCTAATCAGTGTGTAATCGATAGCATCTGCAGCTGGCATCTGTGGTGGCACACATGGTGCAAACTCCGGAGTTGCAAATCACAGACTCCATTCAGTCACAGTTGTAAAGAAATGGTACAGTGTGGCACGAAATCTCAGATTTCACAACAATTTGATTGCAATTGAGAATTATTTGGAGTGGATGTAGTTTTGAGGCTACACAGTCGTGAACATTTTATCTTGGCTCTTCTGAAGGTTTCTACCACTCTTTTTGAGGGAGTTTTTCCTTGCTGCTGCCGCCATTGGCCTGCTCGCTTACGGCTTGGACCCAGAGCCCTGTAAAGCTGCTTTATGATAATGATGGTTTTCCACTTATGATGTTTGTGTGGTCCTTGAATGACACGATATAGCCTTTTGTAGTCTGCGTAAACCGAACTGCACAGCATCGCTGTTCCTGGCGTAACCGCTGTGCCACAAATCGCCATTCCTGTCACCCAGCGACCATGACGGCTGCAGTTGGCATGCAATGAATTCCGGGATATGTTGGCTGGCGAAGGATCCACCCTTCGCATCCTTTGTTGCCTTGGAAAAGAAGGACATGTTTCTACCTCATGTCCCATCAAAATGGGACAGCCTAGTTGCAGCCTAGTTTTTGCTAGGGTTTTAGCTTAAATAGCTGGGGCTAAACTGCTGTTGGCGGAATAAATGGATATGTAGTATGTAAATGTGTTGGTTTCTGTGGGATCACCAAAACAGTAAAATAGTAAGTCACATTACAGCTCAGATTCCATATGGTCCACCCACATGGACTGGGAAGAGAATGGCATGTTTTGAAGCTTAAATAATAGGGAATGACATGAACATGAACATTTTCAGATATCAAATAAAGAGCATGTTATGATAGTTTACACAGTAGTGGAATAGAAATGGTAAAATAACATGCTTTTTTAGATTTATATGTTTAAAAATAGGCCTTTTATTTTAACCAAAGTAATGTGTGCATAATGAAAAACAATTCAGTGCATTCAACAGTAAAGGAAGCTTCAATGTCTTCTGTAGTAACTGAAACCATGTTATTTACCAAAAGCTCTAATTCCACAGGCTTATCATTATCATTTTACTATGGCCAGTGAACATGCAAACAACGTAGCTCCTCTAGGGTGGATTTAAATGACATAAAGAAGACAAATCATGAGTCCTTGTATGTATCAAATTGTGTTAAATGTATTTGATTGTGGTTTAGTGGAGTTTATTAGTCTTAATTAGAATAGATTCTAACTTTACCACCTTCAGATCAGTGCATCAGAAAACATTAGTGCATTTTATACCCATGTATCTTCACATACGTATTCCTACACATTCACAACATACTGCATACTCACTTACTTTCATTCTCGTACCCGTTCACACATTCGCATACTCATGCATACAGGGACAGCACACATACCGAAGCCCTGGACAGCTTTTAATGGAGCGACGAGGTTTTAGCAAACGTTGCAGACATTGATTTTTCCCTCTGAATAAGACCCTGAGGTGGTCATCTCCTCATAAGCTGAGTCCCCCCATGTCAGCTGGGTTATATTCTGACACTACACTCCTTCCCTAGCAAGCCACCATCATTGGTAGGAGGATGCTAATTTGTCAGCACTTGCCTGCTAAAAAAGCTGAATAGAGTAGTATTAGCTGAAGAATGGTTTTAACATTTGAAGTGAACTCAGGGTTAAGGACAGCTGCATTTTCTCCATTTTTTTGTCTCTGTCCATGTCAGCAAGTTTTGGCCATTCTCTGTGCAGGCCATTTGACTCCCCCCATTGGAAATCAATGACCCTCATAGGTTCAGGCCTGATGGCAAGCACATTGTTTCCATGCTGACTTATTCACACTTTATTGTGCCGAGTTCACTCCCATTCATTTCTTCTTGGTGTGTTCTCTCTCTGAGTTGGAGAATTGGAATATTTTGATGGTAGTAAGTTTTTGGCCTACAACCTGAGCCACAACGTGACTGACTGACCTTATGTGTCCTGTGTTTGTGATGGAGGAAACTGTTGCAGCTGTTATTTTGCTGTTAGGGTGAATGAAATATCATATTTCATCCACTCTAACATTTGCTACTTATTGCAGTTATAATATGATGTGCTGTTTATTGAAACAGCAACTACAAATGTAATAAATGTTAGTGAACCACTTATTTAGATGTCACATGCTTCACGAATGGCCTGCATTGTTTTTGGCTGGTCACTATTCTTTATATAAGTAGTCAAGTATCTTTATGAATAGTTTTGAAGGTCAAACAGTAAAAATAGTTTTAATCAAATCATGCATATTGTATGTGCCTTGCAAAAACCTTGTATCTTCAAATAAACAACTTTACAAAAAGAGGAAAACCCCTTCAGTATCCTTCAGTGGACGTCAGTGTAAGGTAATTTAATTCCAAGTCATTTTGAAACATTTCAGTTAGTCCATTCATCATCACATTTTGACACAATGCAAAGAACTGCAGAAAACAAAGTGGTACAAGGTACAAAAATGCAAATACAAGGTGTTTGGGTGACAGATACTAGAATATCGTGGTAACATATTAGCTTCCAAAGGGTTGTCATTGTTCTGTATGCAACCCTAGACCTTCCTAAAGAATCCCTGAAAAAGCCCTTATTTTAAGAGTGTTGGCCTCTGGGTGTGTCCCTGGCTGCAGTAAGGTGGGAGGGCATTGGAGCTTATGCTGTACATGCACAAACTCCAATTATTTTTTTTTTTATTAATTATAGATTTAGATGTTCGACGCTTTTTATTTTGTTAGAGGACTGGTGCAGTAATAAAAAGTATATCATTGGTTCATCAACACACCCAGAAGAAACTCATCTGATGTTGTTTAGGCTGCTCACACTGAACACTTAGTAAGAACTTCATTTCGATATTGGAGCATGATGTCAGTAACACAAAGGCCAGTACTGTTGTAACATGGAAAGCCCACTATATCGGACAGTCCTATAGTGCCGTGGTTGGGTCTGCCAGCTTGTAGGATTAAATGATTATGCTCCATCACAGTGCTATTGGACCCCCTGTCCTGGAACTGCTGACTGCTCCAAACATTTCAGAGGCCACACACACCCAGCCAGCCCAGCGCGCGTGTGTATGTGTGTGACACGCGCGCTTTGTCTGAGTGATAAAGGGATAAGAGTTTCATCCCTGCTCTGGTTTGAACCAGAGAGGAGGGGCAGTTGGGGCAGAGTGTTTTCCTGTGGTTCCTGAACTGGCAAGTTGCCTTGCTGTATGTTAGAGAGAGAGAGAGAGAGAGAGAGAGAGAGAGAGAGTGTTTCTGTGGAGAGAGGGAGGGAAAAGCAGCCACATGAGTAAGTGAGAGAGAGAGAGAGCGAGAGAGAGAGAGAGAGAGAGAGAGAGAGCTGGGGTGTGGGGGGGGAGTGTCTGTGCCGAATGAGTTGGAGAGAATGAGTGGAACACAGGGGCCAGACTGAAGTGAATTAGTGACACAGACCAGAGAGAGAGGTGTGTGTGTGTGTGTGTGTGTGTGTGTGTGTAAGTGTGTGTAAGTGTGTGCATGTGTTCCCCGTGTCCTGGATTGTGCGTTTGTGTGAGGGGCAGCAGCGAGGGGATCGCCGGCCACTCTCATGTCTTTATTAGACAGAAAGCAAAAGCCATGTTCTGCTTGAAAGGTAAGACTTTGCGTATGTGTGTCTGTGTGTCTGTGTGACATTTCCAGTGGGATATCGATTATTGAGTGTGCTGAAATATATTATATGTATTGAAAATATTAGGACTAACAGAATGCTCAGAATGTTGTAGTTTTCATCATCGCTGTCACGTGAAAAGATTTCATAAAGTCATTTTGGAGCATTCTTGTATTTCCATTCATCATCATGTTCAATATGCAGAACTGCCAGATTCGCAAATGGAGAGGCGTTAGGTGGCTTTAGCACATACATATATTATAAGTGTCGCTGTCCCGCTAAAACCATGTATCTTTATTTTTGCTGTTCATTCTGTGCAGCTGATAGTTATTCTTTACATTGTGTCAAAAGTGTATGATGAATGGACCAATAGAAAAACTCTTTGCCTGCAACTATTTGGCAACAATAACTATTTTTTTGGATAATATTTGAATTATATGATGTCCCTGAAATAATTGTGTTAACAATATTTTTGCAATTTAAGACCATATTATGCCACTGATACACTGACAATATAAAATCATCAAAATGCAATTATTTAAATGACTTTTAATTACTAAGAATTAAAAGTCATTGGACAAAACAATTAAATATTAAATTAAATCCCCTACTGGTTCCTTCACGTTAATGGAGTCACCTTGTTTAGAAAAAACAATAGACATTGAAGTTATGTCCATACCTTGAACGGTAAGTTGATAATGTAATTTTTGTGGCAGGCTTAAAATGCTTAAAATTCACTTACATTGTGAGTTCAGAAGGATTTTTAATTATACTGTAAAATTGCCTTTTTGGAGATATACGTATATATATATATATATATATATATATATATATATATATATATATATATATATATATAATTTTTTTTTTGCACGACAGTGACGATATCTATATACTGTATATACTCTCTCAAGTAAAGTCAAGTCAAGAGTGTATACATACTTATAATATAGATGCATAAATACTGTATATACTCTCTCATATTGCCCAGCTCTAATTAATACTTTCATCCAGAGCTGGGTGATATGAAAAAAAAAAATCATATATGCTTTCCTAATAAAACATTACAAAGTGTGTTAATCAGTGTACTTTAAGCACTGACAATATCCACGATACACTTATAAAAGCATATTGTGTACCACGATAACTAAATTTATCATGATACGATAAAATATTGTCATATTGACCAGCTCTACTTTCATCCTCCCTTTTGGTATGATCACAGTCTCTTGCTTGTGAACATTCAGATTGAACTGGAAGACAGTGATGATTTGAATGGGTGTTAAATTAATCGTGTTAATACATATATAAACAGTTATTACAGGACAGATGTTTGTTTTTGAATGAGCTCTGTTTCTGTTGCACAGCATTAATTAATAGTCAAACTCAAAACCTAAGTAAAACAGTTTTGCTTTGTTTTTGATGCAAGTCCGACCGGCTTGTATAACACTACAGGCAGACTGCATGTGTGCATGCACGTGCGTAAGTGTCAGCTGGTGACAGTTGTTGCAGACATGTTTTTTTGTTGTGCTGAAGACAAAGCACCCCCTGCTCATGTAGCAGCTCCACATCCCCTTACACTCTGGCTAACTTCCTCTCTTATTTGTGTGTGTGTGTGTGTGTTTTGTTAGCCAAGGTAGTTTTTTAATTGTGAGAGTCTTCTGTGGCAGCAGCCCGCTCAAACTCTCCCATCCAGTTGGCACTCCTGTACCCAAGACAGAGCTATATTACTGTTTAATTGCTAATCCTACAGTACCTACAAAGCTCTGATGTATGATGAGTGTAGAGGTTATTGCTCAAGGGGCTTTTACAAATCAGCAGAACCAGTTGAACCATCCCAAATGTAGGGGTGCAAGACTCCTAACACTACATTTGCCATTTTACCTGATTATCATGACTCACATGTAAGTTGCTCTGGATTAGAGTGTCACCCAAATGCTCTGAAAGCATGGAAAAACGTTGGCTTGTGGGTTGGCCTGCACACGCTTGGGTGTACTTGTTCTTCAAATAAAGCTCAAGATTGCAGTCTTGACGGCCTCCTTACACGCTGAATGTTTCCAAACAGCTGGCATTCAAATGTGCACTTGGCTAGCCCGCATCATTTACATCATAAATTCTCAACATAGTCGAGCAAAGTGAAGATTAAACAGCCAAATGTCGTCCATGTGTTGGAAGCAAATATCAGCTGACCCCATCCTGGCCAGTGGAAAGTCAGAGGCAGCTTTGTTGTCATTCCTTCTTACCACAGGCGTGTTGAGTGAGGAGTAAAATGTGGTTACTCCAAGACACGGTGCCACAGTTAATGTAAACAGCAGCAGAAAGCAGATAACACACATACACACACATAACAGATACAGACAATAAACTGTAAAAAGTATATGGTAAACTATACAAAACAAGGTAAGGTCAGAACAGCGGAGACCAGACAGTGACCAGTGTGTGATGAGATGTCCCGGAACAAACGCCTGAACTAAAGCTGATCTTCAGGACTTGAAGATGCTGTGACTTATTCACATTGACTCATGTTGCCCTAGTTCTGTGGCCTGATGGAAATGAGTTTGGCCGTAACTCGACTGTACAAGACTTACCCGGCAGCTCAGAGTGTAATCTGTTTCCTTACGAACATACGGGTTCGCGTGTTACATAAGGGCTGATTTGGCTCGGGAAGTGGCCTCTGCTCATGTAGCACTGATGGGATTGTGTACCTCACGGAGAACAAATTGGAAATGATGGTGCTGTAGCCGTCAGACACCGGGCCTAAATCCGAGCCAGGCGTATTAGTGCTGTCTACTTCTGGGATGGGCTGGAGTTGAACTGTAGTTACACTGAGCTGTGGTTAGATCATATGTAGGTTAATGGATGGGATGTTCATTGAGCGTTGTGTTGAAATGACAGCTTCATATTTGACCCTAATGACCCAGCAACTTTCACAGATGCACAGCAGTAGCAACACTTGTATGTATGTTTTTTATGTTTTTTTTTCTAGAAGAACACTGTATGTGCTTGAATGTATGTGGAGATTTGTATCAGTAATCTGGGCTGTAAAAGGTGTAACAGAGAGCGAGGCACACTGAGAGAAACGGCATGCTTTTTCTCCAATTCGTAAGTGTGACTCTGTGTGAAGGTGAGAATTCTAGAAATACATGTGTGATTTCCACACATTCTCACGACGTGGAGCTGAAGGAAGGCGTATAGCTGTGACTACAGAGCCTACTTGTGTATAAGTGTGTTTTGAACCCAGAATTCCATTGCTTTTACACAAAAGCCTTGTATCTCCATTTTTTCCCTTTTCAGTATAATTTGAACTGGCAGAACTTATTGTGTTAAAATCTCATAATGGATGGACCAATAAAATGCTCCAAAATCACTTCCATCACATTCCATTGACAATTAGTAAAATGTTTTCCTCTTCTGTGAAGTTCCCCTTTTGACAAAGGATTTTGCAGGACATTGATGATATACACTCCACTACACACGTACACACACTGCATTTTGTGTCCTCAGACGCTCAACTTGAGGCTCGCCTGTTTGTTGTGGTGATCATTTATTTTTATGTGGCTGAACCACATAACCACTAATTAAATGACCTTGTGTATTCACCTCCTGTTCTTTCACTGGAGTGGCGCTGTGTTAAGAGCTCCCCGTTCAGTTTACAGCTTACATAGTATGAGAAATATACTATTTAGCCACTATTAATTCAGTAATGTTTGAAAGCCTAAAAGACATGGGCGAGGTAACAGGCCACATTGCACGCAACACTGTGTTCACTTCCTTTGGCTTTTGGAAAGAGACAGATGTACAGCATGAAATTCTTGACTTTCTAATGAAGAAATGAATATCATTAACAAATTGTGGCTGGAACAGCATATCTGACTGACAAATGTCAACTTTCTTTGACTGATAAAGGACAGCTGTTCCACTAACCGACTAACTACAACTCCCAGCAATCCATTCAGCCACTTAACTATAATGTAGTAACATATAATAACCAATTTTATAAACAGGTTAAATTTAGTCCTGCAGGTTTACACAGGGCTCTAACGTTGCTGGCATTTCTTTTCAATGGATGACCTTTAATAAACCTTTAATGGGTGATCTTTAATGAACTTAATAAAACTAACAAAGTGTAACAACACTATGGCATGAACAGTGCATACAAATGGGTGTCAGACTCTAAGAAACTATCAGGAGATTTTAGGATACACATTGTTGTTAACTCTGTAAACTAGGCTAAGCATTGTTGATTTATTAATCTGTTTTTTTCCTTAATTTAAGTTTAATCCAGTAATTATGATAGCCTTGTATTTATAGGCATTGTTCGGGGGACGTATGAGTCCTGTAGAACATTACATGTTCTAGCACATTTCTGTTCTTTTACCGGTTTGGGGAAAGTTCAGTTCAAATGTATAGTAACACTGCACAATATGGT
The DNA here is from genome assembly GCF_030463535.1 of Salminus brasiliensis. Lineage (NCBI taxonomy): Eukaryota > Metazoa > Chordata > Actinopteri > Characiformes > Bryconidae > Salminus > Salminus brasiliensis. Next base: position 59,796,351 of record NC_132878.1, on the reverse strand, counting down.
AAATCTAACCTGTAAGGGTTGACCTGATTGCGTGGCTCACTCTGTTGCTTTTGGCAGCCTGTCAGATTATGCTCATCTGACAGAGTGAGCGCACGGGAAGACATGCAGCATTTGGTCACCTGATCTGTCTGTAATCCATTTTAGCTCACACCTGGAGCGTTGGTCTAATCTGGCATGAGTGTGTTTGTTTATGTGTGCTGAATAAGTCAGAGTGGTGTCTGAACAAACGTCTAGCAATTGACCCTATTGTCCAGAAGAGGGCGCTGTAGCAAAGTGTTGTAGAGTTCCTCCTTATGACTATTTATTTATTTCTGTTGTTATTTGGCCTGCACAGCACAGATAAACATTGCTACGTGTTCATTCTTACTTGCTAATTTACTAAGAAATAATTGACTAAGCTAATGTGCCACTTGGTTTTGGTGATGTTTTTAAAACCAAGACAAAATAAACAAGCGAACAGAATGAAGAGAACTTATGCCAGCTATGTTTATAATTTGAAGAAACATATCTCTTAGCATTCAAAGCACTATGCCTTGCCTTTCTGTGTAGCATGTCGCTTATCTCCTAGAAGGTCTTGGTCATTGGTACAGGTGAAGGGTTCACTGGAGCAGTGTTCACTGTTGGCAGACTCGGCTCCCTCACAGTACACTGTAATCAGATTGGGTTTATGTTAGTACATGTGATTATGTGGTCGTAGCAAACGGAGTGCACTTAGAGTCGGTGGGAAAGGGCCTTCCAGTGGGACACTGATATATTCGCAATGATAATTATGAAATGAAGAATTTCCAACATTACAATTGACATTTACAGTTTAGAGATAATCATAGCAGTCATTAAAGCACTGTTACCTAACAACTATTGGGGTCAGTTTTCTTGCATATTAGATAACATTGGGTGGTATTGCATGTGATCAAAATTTCTGTCTGAAACATCTCCCGGATGAAAGCAGATAGCGGAGCGAGTTGTTTTTGTTTGTTTGTTTGTTTGTATGTTTGTTTCAGTTTCTAGCTTGCGGAAAGAGAAAATTCACTCAGCCTGCAAGTGGTTCAGATTTCTTCACAGCGATGCAAACTGAAGAGCCTGTTCTAAATAGCCCAATATTGTGTATGAGCAATAGTTTTTTCTCCTGTTAAATACATAGTGTTTGTAATTACTCTGGTTATTATTCAGTGTCTTATTTTTATTAGTTTTAAAATGACTGAAAGATTTTAACACTTTGTAAACCCATCAAATCTTTGTATTTTAGTTTTTTTTACAGCAACACTAACAGTGAAAGTTCCACCTTCTAAAATTCTACCTTCATTAAATGGTTGTATTGTATTTGGTAAGAAATGTCCATATTTCTTGTGCCGTAGTTGTATTTACAGGTTTTCTTTCTTTAGAACCTAAATCAGTCCTCCTCTATTTGTGCAGCATTGTCTTCCTGTGAATGTGTTATCTAAAGTGTGATAGAGCTGTCAGCACATCACCTTTTAAAAAAGCTTGTGTGTGTGTTAGGTAGTCTTTGTCTGTTGCTCATGCCTTTATGTTTGGGTTTAATTACCTGTACCTTGGTGACCATCTGTGTGACAGCGTGTGGATGAAGAGGGGCAGGGGCAGTTAATCTGGGTTAAAAGATTAGCCTAGGAGAGGACCAAGAGGAGGCCGGCCACGCCGATCGGCCAGCTCTGAGACAAAGAGGATGATGGTCAGGCCTGATCAATGTCCAGCGCAAATGAACAGGAGGAAATAGGAGAGGAAGAGGAGAGATCAGCTCCTACACCAGCTCTCATGACCGCACATCAGTCCAGGCTGGACTTTTCACTGCTGCACATCTCTCATTCCGCAGCTTCTACTCTGGAAGAGAAGACTTCTTTGAGTCGCATAGTGGAAAAGCTGTTTGTATAGTCGTATAGTCTTTTCCCCTGCTTGTTGATTATTTTCAACATCAGGCTGATTTCTGCTTTTGAGAAATTGCAGTGGCTTGAGTGCGGTCTGGGGGAACTGCTGTTTGTTTTGGAGATGCTGGACCGCGTGTAACCTGACACTCTGCGGACTGGCCCCTTTGTTTGACAGAATCGATTCTACTGAAGCCTCTAGAGAGGGAGGGAGAGAGAGAAGCTGAGCGCAAAAGAAAAAAGAGAGGCAGAGGAGGCGGAGGGCCTGTCTTTTGGAGGCTTCAGTAAGCAGGGGCTTGAAGGAGGGTCCCTGGTGGGCCATATAGCCCAGGCCCCTCCCTTCCCCCTGTGTAAGTAAGAGGGGATCTGGGGACAACACTAAGACCGGTGGGTGAGGGGGTTAGCGAGAAAAAGAGAGAGAGAGGTGGGGGTGAAGCCCCTAACACCGCCCCCCAGGCCGGCTGAGCCTGCAGCATGCTGACATACGTGCAGTGCCTGTCCTCGGCCCCGCTGCTGGGCTGCTCCTACGCGGCCTGCTATGAAGAGCGCAAGGCCAAGCCCTTCTGCCGCAGCCTCAGCCTTCGCAGCCGCAGCCATAAGATGGGCAACACTCAGCCCCTGCTTCAGGCCCCGGACCTGAGCAGCTCCTCCTCCAGCCCAAGGGTGGACGTCAGCCTCCGCCGCAGGCTCCTGGCATCCAAAGTCCACCAGAGGCCTGAGTCACTGTGGACTCCGCGGCCCATGCCCAGAGTGAACAGCCAAGGAGAACCGGAGCGTCCACTAAGGCGCACACAGTCCTGCCGCGAGAGGAAAACTGGATCCTGCTTCACTTGTGAGTGACTGTTGTGAGATGCTATGAGAGTTGTATTTTTTTAGCACACTGTTTAAAGTTCCTTACAGTGCTGAAGTAGTGTAATAGTAGGGTAACTTCATATATGGTGGTACAGTTACAGAATACTGTACTCTGTATAGTGCTTTTTAAAGGTTCTTTAAAGAACCATGTACAACCTTTGAACATTTCAATTTGAATATCTGTGGTGCCATTAAGCTGTCATAATTACCATATGTTATTATACCATATATTTGCTGATGGATTTTATTAGTAATGTCTTGCTCACACACAGCTTGTCTTGGCCCTGTAGAGAAGTATTGCCAATAGAGTGGGACTCTATGGAGCAGATAAACATAAAGCTATTGCAAGGGCTTGGGAACCCCCTCTCCAGCATTGAGCTGTGGAGCAGTGGAACTGTGCTCTCTAGAAGGATGGTACTCCATCCAGTACTTCTGGGATGAGTTGAGGAGTTGGGGATGAGGTGGAGTGGTGGTCATCCAACATCCTGACCTCACTAACACTCTTGTTGCTGAATGCAATCAATCAAACCCTCACAGCAATGCTCCAAAATGTAGATCAGCGTTGTGTCTGAATTCCCTAGATGCTAAGTGCTTCTAAATAGGTTAGCATTTTCATCCACACAAGCATAAACAGCTGTGTTTTCACATTTGTGACTATTACTTACTATGCTGTCATTGTGCCTGGCGTGAATGCATTGGTCCCTACCATCCCTCTACAGATTGTGCTCTTCTGACTTGGTGATCCTTGACCTTTAGAGGGGCGGCGGAGACCCTTCCGGCTGACCTCTCTGGGGCATCTCCCATGCTTTCCTATATAAGGGCAGATTCATGCAGTCGCTCCTCTGCGAAAGGCGGTTTATTGATCTTTGATACACACTGGGGGGTTGCTCGACCATTGGTGATTTACCGCGTTCAGTTTTTTGTGAATGTGATGTGCGAAAGGAGAGAGGGTGCTGGTGGATGGTTATGCGATGGGAAACGGACGGTACTGTAGGGTGTAAGTGTGCGGTGGTTAATCGTGAGCCTTTAAAGGTGCCATGTTAACATGACGCTCATGTACGTAATGTCAGCATCAATTTAACAGCAGTTATTTATTGGTTTGTTTCAAAGCATCCCATTCATTCCTCAGTCAGTACAATCTGTAGATGGAATCCATGCTGTAAAAAACATCCAGGTATAATGAATGTATTATGTGATGTAGCAACACTAACAACATCACTGTATCCTGTCCATTTAAGTTATTTGAAGGGTTTCAGCCCAGAAAGTTCAGGGCAGCCAGTCAGGGCAGAGATCATTTACATGCATCATTCTGTGGCCTATCAACTGTGTGTACACACACACACAAACTAACCGTGCTGTCTGTGGGAACTGAGAACAATCGGAAACAGCTGAGAGTAAGGCTTAACTGGCTGTGAACTGAGTGAATCTGACTGAGGTGATAGAACTGACCTAATTAACCAAGGAACTTCACTGCGAAGACATTGTTACAGCCAGGGTAGATAAGAGAGGAAAGGAGAGATGGCAAAGAAGAAGAGGAGAACAGAGGGGAATTGGATATGGGGATGAAATGAGAAGGATATGGAGAGATATAGAAGATGGGACGGCTATTGTATACTGCTGCAGATAAGAAAAGATAGATGGAGGCAAAAGAGATGGATGACAGAAGTGGAATTGACCGAGGGCTGGTTTGGACGGCTTATTAGGGGAGCCATAGAGATGTATGGGAGTGGTGATCTTTTCTCATATAATGCTAATGTGTGTGCTGAGAGATGCTTTCTGCTGGGCTAGTGTGTTGTATGCACAGAGGGTTAGGGTTAGGGTCACTATAGCAGGGTTATAGTGTGCTGGTTAAAATAAAAGTTCCTTAATGGCTCTAGGGCATGGGCATGTGAGATGTTTTTAACTGTTAAAAATGACTCAATGACAAAAATAGATATTTCATAGATATTCAATTAGTTACTTAATATTCCAAAAGTGATTTTTATATGGTAGCAAAAACACTGTTTGGTCCAGTTTGGTCCACCTGAGGTCCACATTATATTATGGCAAAAATATTATGATATTAAACTAACACTGTACTTCCAAAAAATTGTAGGCAACCACGTAGTATGTTTGTCTCATCTTATTCTGGGTCCATGTACAGAGCTCTGAGTTCATGTACTGTGTGTGTGTGTGTCACGCAAGTCTGAGCTAATACATTGTGACAGTGCAAGATGCTGCCCAGATCTACAGTGTATTGTGCTCACCACTTTACATTCATGCCCTGCTGGATTAACCGCCTTATCTGTCACAGTAAACACACACACACACACACACACACACACACCAAAACACACACATTGTCACATTTCTCTCTCACCTTTTCTTCTCGTCTACTTCCTTCTCATTTCTTCTATATCTTGTATTGTTCTTTGATATTTGTCATGGTGTGTGTGTGTGTGTGTGTGTGTGTGTGTGTGTGTGTGTGTGTGTGAATACTTAAGAGTTTTAGACACAGAGCAGGTGTTTCACAGATTTTCTCTAAGCCCTCATCAGGCATTCCAGCCAGTGGTGGGTCGGCCTTTTCCTGATGGCTCTCGGGGGACTGAGGAAATACGGCAGATATACAGCTACTGGATAATGAGGCGTGAATGTAATTTTTTGGGTTGGAGAAACAGAATAAGTGATACCGCAATACAGCTTTCAAGTAAAGCTTTCATCCAAGACACATATGCTTAATATGTGGAGACCACTGAGTAAGAGCTAAGATAAAGCACACTGCGCATGTACAGTGTAGTCTATTGTACTGGGCGGTGTAGACAATTCACAGTCTTGGTGTTTTCCAAACATATCACAGAATCACAGAAATTATGAGATTAAAGTTTGCAATAATAAACTGAACCGTCAGAGTAATGGTACTCTTTACAAGAACAAAACAGATTAATTAACCCATAAAAAGGTTAAAGTATAATATAGATGTGGAGACGGATCAATTTTTTTCCAGTACTGTAAGGATTCTCAAAAACGCAGCATGAATTTTTAATGAATAGTTTACATGTAAAGCTTGGTGGCAGATAGTGGTTCATTTTGTGTTGTGTTTAAATCCTGACCGCTGAATATCAGTGTTGTACTGTCTTCAGATCCCACTGTTAACTTTTCTTTTACTTAGATTTTATACATAATGATGTTTTTTATATACTCATATATATACTTTTAAAAAATCACCATATATCACCCTGCTTACAGTATCGCATTATGTATTACCCCTGTATCGTGATACGCATCATATCACCAGGATCCTGCTAATACACAGCCTTATTTCCAATGGCATTTCAGAACACGCTTAATCAGTATTCAGAAAACTTGGTGTTGCTGGTCCAGTACTGGTGAGTTTTGGATTTCTTTTCTATAGTAAGGTTTAGTACTGCGACTGATATCAGAGTTCTGGTATTGTAATAAGCCTAATATAGACATAGTATGGCCTGGCGCTTGCTGTAGAGTGTGTTAAGTAGTGAATGGAGAAGCTTATTGTGAAGGGACTGGGCTTTCCTGTGGATGTATGGGCACTGAATGGAGCTAAGCTAAGACTCCCGGCTAATAGCCTTTGTTAGTGTCATTAGCATACTGATCCTGACCTAGATGAACAGCTCCGAGATGGGACAGGACAGAAGTCCACAACGTAAACTGCTTCTCTTATCAACACACCTTATCACACCCTGGTCTGATACTGACCCTAAATGAGGTTGAAGTTACTCCACTTACACATTTGCAACAAGCCATTCCTCTTTCTCAAGGGATCATGACCCTAACCACAAGGAACACAAAACGACACCCTGAATCTCTTCATGTTCCTCATCAGTGGCACAAAGATGCTCCTAGGCGGGAGGTGGAGGATGGTGAGGGTTACTACAGTAATCACTTGCCTTAGCTATTGTTTGTGTCAGGCTTGAGCTGTGTGTGTGTATATGAAAAGTGGTAGGGGACCTTGGGCCCCTTGCCGGGATCTCTGAATAGAAATTCTTGGTCTTTTACTTTGCCTCACTAACTCTTGCAGTTTTGGTCAAGCACCATGACAAAAGCACATTGTTATGCAGTGCCCCCTGCCGCTTCCCACCCACTTCCATATCCCCTTTCTGGAAACAGGGCTGAGACAAAGGAGAGAAAGCCCATCTAATCTTACCTCTCTCCCCAGGACAGGTGGATTCCTGATGTGTTCTCCCTCTCTTTCTTACTCTCACTCTTTTTCTCTATCTGTCTTTCTCGCTCACTCTCTCTCTTCTTGTCTCACATGTCTTCACTTGTCCTCACACTAGAGGAGGGGACTATGATGATATTGTGATGATAGACTACTTTTACAACTAACCTCTCTGAGAATATCATGGTTAATGAACACAGTAGCCTCTTATTCCAATTTTTTAAAAAAAGATTGTAGTGGCCTAGAGCTTCACCTCATGGTCAGATCAAGTTCAAGACCTTACGATACAGAGCAGAAGAGCCGTGTAGCCAAACACTCACAGGAAACGCCGGAAAAATGACATAGCATTACACATATCTTTATTGAGAAGATGCCTTGACGTATAATAATACTTCCTTCTCATGAACACACCTACACGCTTTTATCTATATCTCTATGTACACTGTAAGCACCAAGAGATCTATATAGTACTAAAAAGGGTTCGACAACAATAGAATAACCCTTTTCGGTGCCATGTTGAGTCAATAAAATATACTAATATACTTATACTACTATATTTTGGGGCACTAATGAATATGTCGGCCTTTTTTCTCCTTCAGAGTCTGGATCGTATCATATAAGAATTGGAATGTAAATTTGAGGGCAATAATCTCCCACAATGCACTCATAATTTATATTAAACATATTTCTCTCATATAAGCAAGTGACAGTGACGAGCTGCTGAACGACATTCATTTAATTTATTTTCGTTAATGGAAAGCTTATGTTTCTAAACAGCGTAACAGTCAAAGATTATTCCAGGAACAGCACAAGGCTTTTACTGATTCAGAATTCTGTGTGTGTGTGTGTGTGTGTGTGTGTGTGTGTGTGTGTGTGTGTGTGTGTGTGTGTGTGGAGATATAAAAACAGCTCAGCCACTCATGTGTTATTTTATGTGACTGGTGCTGACACATGTTGATGATGCCTGGAATTGTCTGACTTCACTTGTGTCTTTCCCACTACTTAGTAAACTGTCTTTTAGTACTCTACTCTTAGTAGCCTCTCCCTATATAATGCAATACTAGTGAGCGATTAGGAATCCATTTCGGCCATAGCCAGTATGTTTTGCTTGTGTATGAAGAACTATTTAACCAGGCAGAGAGCCCTGTATGCATTCGAATGGTTCTTTGCGTTGTGACTCCACACAGAAGCATTCTTATTCAAGGGTGTATGCCTGCGGAGTGACTTGGCTTCAGAGTAGTGTTGGTCTCCTGGGTCTCCACAGTTCAGAATGTCTCACTTCTAAGTACTACTCATAGTTCATTCCTAAGTCATATTGATGAAATGCCATATTTGTGTTATCTTAGGGCTAATGCAACAGCCATGTATAACAGCCATGTTCTGTAGAAGCATTGATCTGAGGTCTAAAAGCACACTCAACAGAAACTGTTAACCTATCTATTCTTAGAGACAGTCCTTAGTCATTCATTCTGAACAACTCAGACACCCCCACCCAGAGACAGCACGAATGATAGATCATGGTTGACTTGGACTGTGTCTTGGTGTGGTCTAAGCAGGGCACACAAAGCTCTAATTCGATTGCGTGTTTGCAAGTGTGGTGAAAAAGTCGCATGCGTTAGCAAGCGCATGTATACTTTAACCTCAGCCCTGCACTAATTGTCACACTGCTCCCACTCCATCATGGACAGTGTGGACCTAATTGAGTTCTCCTGGCTCAGTTAATTTAGTTTGGGCCCTGATTGGGACCTCCTCTTCCATCATGGCCGCAGTAATCGAGTTGTAGTTGGTAGAGTCATCTCTCTGGGGATTCTGAGGTTTAAACCCATTTCATTTGGACCTGGTGGATCTGGTGCCAAAGCAGATCGCTGGAACAGATGGCATGGTTTTTACCCAACTACTCAAGCTTTAGAGCTTAAAGCTGTTTTCCTGCAGTGAGGAAATTAGCACTGTAAAATATATCATCCACTGATTATTACAGATATTACCGGACACAAGAGGCCTTGTGGAGTCCATGCCTCAATGGATCAGATCTGTTTTGGCAGCACTGGGGAGACCTACTCAATATTAGGCAGGTGGTTTGGGCTGTTTCTATGGCTGATCTGTGGATGTCGCATAATGTAAAAATGCCTGTAAATATCATGATATTATATCAAGATGTTCAGGATTGGGATTTACTTTACATGGCAATACATTATCATTTAATAAATATTTATGTATCGCTACCATACAGTATACATACGGGAGAATATTAGATATCGACTTCAGTGCTTTTATAAGTGCATCCGTAATCTAAGACAATTACTCGATATAACAAATATATTGGCCGATTTGGAACCACGTCAGCAACATCCTTTAATTGCAATAGAATTAGAAAACTAAGGCTGAGACCACTTGAAAAAAAAAACAGCCATAAGATTGTTTTTTTTTCGTTTTGCATGCATACATTGGTTTTCTTCATTTATAAACACAGCTGTGTGTGCATGTCATACTGGGGTGCTGACATAAGACATTTCCATGCAGTTCTCAAGAGGAATTGGTTCATTCATATAACTTAGAATGACGGAAATATAATCAAACACATTGATACCATAATAGATTGAGAAATTAGAAATGTGGACACAATTCAGAACGGATGCAACCTGTTTACGCACCTTATCCAACATTGCACACAGTCTCTACACTGTAGACAGGTGTGGTTCAACTCTGCCTCCTTCTATTGTTCTTTATCAGAAAGATGTCAGAAGCTGATTGATTCTAATACCGCTTAATGTTTCAGACAGCAGCTCCTTACTGCCGTCTGCTGGCCAATATATGACATCAGCCTTTTGCTTTGTTACACCTTCAGGAGTCTGTAAGACAGTAATGACAGTGGAATGACAGACCAAATTGTACACCTTATACGTGGTATTACCTGTCTTGCGTACCTGACATTACCTGCCCCTACCTTGCTGTAGTGTCAGCGTACCTTGCTATTAGTGTCAGGTTAACGTACACGCCCTCACACCGTGTTCCCTGTCCATCTTGATGTGTTCTCCAGTGTCTCAGATGTCTGTTTCTGGTGAACTCAGAAGCGACTGCTTGCTTGACCCAGGCTCAGTGCTGGGTTATTGGACGTCATTAGTGGAGAGCTATCAGATGTCAGGTGTGCCTCTGACAGGCATGACGTGTGTTATTTATCAGTTTCTTCAACACCAGCTTCCTGTACGCGTTTCCTCAAATGCCATTAGACTAAAGGTCAGAGCTGGTTAAATGGCCTGTGAAGGCTGCTCTCTGTGGAATCTGGAGAAGCTTTAAGTGAATTATCGTGGAACAGGGCTGATTTACATAGTGAACGAGAGGTCACTCGTGTCCACAGCTAGCAAGCCTGAGAAGCTTGACGCAGGCTGTTGGCCTTGTTCCTATCCTGGCCTCTGCATCTGTTGTTCTTGAATTCCATTTCAACTCTCACTGAACTGATCTCAGTCTGCAATCTGATCCCTGGCGGTAGCGTCTTAAAGTTGAGGGAGGTTTAGCTCTGGATGGAGAGAAATTGAGGTTTGGACAAGCATTAGGATCTGAGTGACCAAATTGTGATGGCTAGACAACTGGATCAGAGCAGGTCTTGTGGGGGTTTCCTGGTGTACGGAGGGAAGTTCCAAGGAAGGTCAACCAGTGAATTGGCATAAAGTTCATAGATGGCCAAGGCTCATTACAGTTCATGGAAGGCAAAGGTTAGCCTGTCTGGACAAGTCTCAAAGGATCTGTTGCTTATGTGGCTGTTTTGGCAGCACTAGGGTGACCTTCACAATAGGTATTTGATACATTCATACACTGGCATTGATTTTTCATGTTATAGAAATTGGGCCTTATATCCATAATAATTTTCTTATTAGTATGTGTGGGTCCATTACCTTCATAAATGCTAACTTAAATATCATTGGAATACCTTGATGTATACAGAAATGATTGTGATACTAAATTTTATCAATACCACCTAGTGCTGTCTTCCTTCAAGCCTTATTTCATTCTGATCTACCTGCTAAGACTGCTGTCCAATTGCCACACAGCCTACCTCAGGCAGATTATGAAGTAGAGAGTTGTCAGTTTTAAGTGTGTCTTAAACCACTCTCAGAGACTAGTTACAGAGGATGTGCAATTATGGTGAAATGCCTGAGGGTCAGGTCTCTTTTGGGATCAGTTCCAGTAACGGACAGGAGCTCGCATGAGATAATAAGTAGAGAAAGAGGGAGAGAGACTTATCCACAGATGCATTAGCCTCTGCCTGAACTTCGGCAGTACCCATCCCACCGAGACTTATTAAAGAAAGAAAGATGGAGGGAGGGAGGGAAGAAAATGGAGAGCAGGAGTGAGACTGAACAGTGTATGGATGGAGAAAAGCAAGGAAAGGGGAGAGAAGTGTGGAAGAAAGGTAGGAGGGGTAAACGAGATCAGAGCAGAGGGTGCGGGCCCGGAATAAAAGGAGTGGTGTGTTTTCAAGTGCTGTTTATGATTCTGTCGTGCTAATGGGATAATATTGCTATGGCAACCCTTACCTCAGGCCACTTAGCCCATCAGTGGAAATTTATTAGGATCACACACACACACACACACACACACCAGACTGCAAATACAAAGGCAGCTCACAAGCTCTCAGTCGTTTACTTTATACTTATATGCATGAGCACACCATGCATGAAGTTTCTTCATTATCCTCATCTAAAACACAGCAGGTTTGATCAGAGCCTGTTAGTCTTATGTCATTATGTATTTAAATATGGGCAGGTGCAGTGTGGTGTGTTAGTGTTTATAGTCACTAGGTGGAGCCAATGCTCAGAGAAACTGAAGAGGGGGGCTTGTGTCTGTGACACTGGTCTCTAGCCAATGATCATTTAGTGGGTTCAGTTAACTGTTAATGAAATAAAAGTAAAATGTAACAAAAGAAATCCTGTATTACAATAAAATAAATAAATTAATTAATTAATGGCATTAAAGCCTTTTACAACGTGTTATTTTCCAGTTATGGGTTATTCAGCTTTATGGGAAGTTGCAGGATAATGCAGTATTAAGTATTGTTAAAAGGCCTTGGGGAACAGGGATGCACAGTGTTTTTGTAGTCTTATTGGCAGAAAAGCACTTAAAATTGATCAGACAGTTGCTTAAATTGGAACAATATTTCAGATTGTTCTGGAAGAGCCTGAAAATGTAAAGGTCGCCAAGTTACTGCGCTGAAATATTGTTTTCATTTGACTGCAACTGTAACCCTAAGTCTCTGTCATTCTAACCAAGGTAGATGGCCATCCCTAATCTACAGTTCTGTGTTTACCTTTATGACTGTTTATTTGCTGAATTTCAATGGACATAAATAAATTATGGGTCAGTGTTAGTTGAACTTGGGGATCCATACTTTGCTTAGCTCTACATATGTATTCTGTGAGATTGCCTGTGTTCTCTGCTTACTTACTACTCATTAATACAATTAGCACTGATGGAGAAAAGTCATCAAACATGTCTAAACGGTCACAGTATTTGTAGATTGTTTCAAACAGTTAAGCCTGACATACACTAGAGACTGCCAGCTAGCCACCCAGAAAGAGCATGGCCAGTTGTGCTCTCTCTGGCTCAGCTGCTCAGGATTCGATATCACAGTTCTTTGAACATAGTCTTAGTCTGCTAAGCTACTTGGAGCCTCGACCCGGTGGATTTCTGACATTTTTGGCCACTTGTCTCACAGTTTGAGCTGTCAAGCATATTTCTAAACATCACTTCTACACTGCACTTGATATTTTGTAAGTAGCTTACCTCCAATTCGCTCTGCATAATGGACAAACCGTGTCGTAGATGCCACCTCTGCCAGCTCTGCACCTTCTCAACATTTTTTATATACAAGGCACCATATTCTACTGAATTAAGTGCTTGTATGTAGACAGAACTCGGCCTAGGAGCTGCGATTCATGTGCAGTGTGAGCACCTACTTCACAGCATGTCAGTCAGGCCTTCTCCTTTTTTGGCAGTATGAGCATATAAATCGCAGGCTTTGTCCATAGCCAAGAAGCGATTCAGACATGCAGACGCAAGTTATCTCCAAAGAACAAGATTTTCAAAATCACACAGTGTATGTCTGGCTTTAATCACGTAATCAGTGGTTGTATACTCCTGTATCACATTGTCATTTTTTCAGTGCTGAATTAAGCAGAATATTCATTACTAGCAGCTCCACAAGGCCCTTGGGTGTTTTATCATTATTGCAGAATGCAGTGAGTACGGCAAACTTAATGGGGGAACGATGGAGGCTTTTCATTGCTGTATTTGATCAGTGAATTGGTTCCGCCCCTTTGGGAGCCATTAGGAGCTGAAGCACATTAACAGAAATGTACCAGGCCTTGCCGCTCTCTCTCTCTCTCTTGTCTCTCTGATGCTTTATCAAATGAATGGTCTTACTGAAGCAGTAGCGAGAAAGAAAGAACTAGATCAGTGCTTTTTAAAAGACTTCTATTAACCCCTTCATCTTTCCATACAAGCAGTGGAGATCCTGGGATACGATTTATTGGTTAACTCCGAAACAAGCATGCTATCTTGAATGACTCCTCATTTTCATTGCAAACATTTGAGCAAGTCTCAGTCACTTAAGTAAATGAAAGACCCCAGAATCATGCATGGTACCATTATTCACGGTCACCTATTTTAACTCTTCAGACTCTGGGGCAAGTGGAGCTTGAAAGAAATTGCTTAAATAAATGAACAATTAAATAAAACCTAAAAAGCTTTGCTGAAAAGTAAAACACTACATATTCTCCTGGTTTTAATCAGCTCCGCATTAAGTGAGTGGTGATTAAAAGACATGCTCCTCATTAATTTGGCATTAAGTTCTGGGCCATCATCTGCAGCAGCGTTGGCATGGCAGCTTATGCATGTCTTCCCTATTATAGGCCCGCTAATGCGAAGAGGAAGAGGCCCTTGTACAATCAGGGCTGTTAAGAGCCTCTGTGGACGCAGCAGGATCATTCTCGTCTGCCATGGATACACCTTGCACACGCATATCGCTCCGTGTGTGTTTGCGTGTGTAGTGGTGCATGCCTTTTCAGCAGTACCCTTGCGCTCTCGTTAAAGAAACAAGCAACAATTTTGGTCTCAACAGAACATCCTGTCATCGTTCCAGCTGGTCTCCACAGCAACCACGACTGTGCCATCTCTGTGGACTTGTACTATGTTGGGCGTGAAATTTCTGAAACGTTCCCCTAAGCAGTGTGTGACAGTTGATTACATTAGAGGAGGCCTTTTAGATGTGCTTTTAAAGAAGTCGCCGTAAAAAAAATCTTGTCCCAAATGTGGACAGACAAGGGTCAAAAGGGTCAAATGACAGATACACTTCAGGCTAGATGGCTGCTACTACTGTTTTAGCAACGCTTTAGCAATACTTTGTCATTTTCTAATAGATAATAGTGTGTTATACAGGGCCAGAGACCACATAAACCGTTTTGAGATTACTGTACAACTCGATGGTTAAAAACTTTATTGTATGTTTTTGTATTATTTAAACATACACAGTGCTAAGTTGTTGGTTAAAAGCTTTTAAAAATGACTTTGATGTTGGTGGAGTTTTTAATATAAGTATAAATTGATGTTAATTGGCTCCCAAGTGGTGCAGACAGCCTGTGACTCCACCCACTCTTCTACTGATTGGAATAAACTAGGGTGGGGGTAATGAACGGTTGTTTAAGCTGCATGATTTGCTTATTTGGCTCTGTGTTTGAGTGCATCCGTGTCCCAGACTGGACGGGGCGGAGTGACGTGGCTGCACATGCGGTAGTATGTATTTAATGGGACAGTACGAACACACACAGTGGGGAAAAGCACTAACAATATTTTATTAAATTAAACGAATCAACACAGGTAAGATACATAAGAGGCTCTGAATGTCGTTTTTGGTTCAATTCAGTTAATTGTCCAGCCCTAGTTTGCACTAGCATTGAGCTCTGTAGCCACTGGGGGTCTGTAGGGCATCCGTCCGGATGCAGTCAGCAGGAGGGAAAGGGGCAATTAATGGGTTTCATGAGCAGAAGTAAATCATGCCGTCTGCTCATCAAGTCTCAGACCACTCCTTACTGAGTAGCTGTTGGATTGGCAGAATTATTAGCGCACACAGGATCTGAACGGGACATGGGGCCAGACACTGCGTCTATGTAATAGTAATGTATCCATATGTAGTATGTACTTAAACATACTGACATAGTAAATGGGCCATGTGCTTTCTACAGGAAACATTCAATGTTTTCTTTTTATCTTAAATTATACGAATAAAGTGCAATTATGCTTTAGAGTGAGCTGAAGTGTGATTTCTGTAGAGAACGTGAACCTAGCAAAATCAAACGTCAATACTGTCGTAGAAATGCCTCAAATATCCAGATTAGTAGCTTTACAACAGAAGGAACAGCCTTCTTAACCTTCAGTGGAAGTTGATGTAAAAGGTTATTTTGAAGCATATCTATTTTTTCATATTGTGATATGAATAAAGTGATATATAAAGTGAAAAATCGTGTTTCAACAGCAATGATGGATGTACCAAAACAAACACACACACACACACATCATGTCTTAAATCTAGTGGGTCAGGTCCCAGGTGTTTTTTTGACTGAGTGCCCTTGATCGAGGCACTTGGCTTAATTGAACCCTCTCATCACGTTAGTGCTGTCTAGACCCTTACTGGGCAGAGCAAGACTCCCTGTTCTCTGTACAATCAGATATCCTGGTTTCATTTTGAACAAGGTGCAGCACACCTGATTTTATACTTGTGTAATCAGTCTGCATTAAATCAGTGCTTGCATGTGCTACAATGTGCATCAGAGACCTCAATAGACATTTGACTGATAGGCAGAGTGTTATTAGTTGTGAGTAAGTGATTATTAATGAGCTCTTTTTTGGGGGGGTCTGTGTTAATTGATGCGCATGTTTCTGGTTGATAGGCTATTCACACTAATTAGCACTTTTGTAATAAAGCCTGGTTGGAGAGCAGACTCCCCCTCAAGGCTTATGAGATCTAGGCCAGGAGACCCAGAACAACATGGGCTCTGCCAAGACACATTCATTATCTGTCTAAAAATGCATGTAGGTTCATTTGCTGTGTGTATACATGTCAAATGCCACGTTAGTGTCTGACAAAAGCAATGCTTGATCTAATGGCAGGACCCTGACAGTGAGGAAGCCGATGCGGTCACTCAGTTTATGAGTGTGTCACAGGACAAGCAGTCAACCAGGAAAACATTATACTGGCGAAGATGTCGTATGCTCATTTAGAGCCAGTACACACGTCTCCTTTGTTTGCACACACCCATTTCTTTCCACACGCCTTTTGTAGTCCTACGAGGAGCCTACAGGAAGTGCTGTACACACTGTCCACACACAGCGTTTTCACTCTAAACGCTGACCCCCGAGTGCTGAAACAAAACAGTGGCTGACATACAGACACCCAGTACCCCTCAGTTATGCTCAATGGCTCCAACAGCTCAGCGCATCTGTAGAACCAAGACAAGGTCTAATCATATCCTGACCTCAGAATCAAAAGTTGTGTTTATATGTCCAAATGTTTGTGGACACCCCTTCTAGTGAATGCATTCTCTTTCTTTAAGTTGCACCTATTGCTGACACAGATGTGCAAATGTACATACACAGCTTGTCTCATCTCTGTGTAGAAAATACTACCAATAGAATAGGACTCTCTGGAGAAGATAAACATGAACCTATTGGCACTATGCCTAATGCCAGGTGTGAACTAGAGGGGTAGAAAGCTGCTGTTCGGTGGAAGACAATTACACTGAAAAGTTGAAGGTAAAAGAGAAAAGGGTTGACCCAAGATGAATTGCTACAGGTAGAGAAATCATGAACAAGCCATTAAGAAGCTTGTTAATAGCAGGGAAGAGTCAGAGTCAGAACCAACCTAATGGCACTTAATAATAACAATTATATATATATTTTTAATATTTTACTGCTGTTTAGAAAAAAAAAAACAGGTGAACAGGCTTTTACAGTATATTGTGCTCCCTAAAGACTGGGTATATTGTTTTACTTCTGATACTACTAGTGCCCCCTACAAAGTCTAGTAACCTGTTACTCCATTACATAGTAATGCCTATAAACACTATTACAGTTTTGCTCTCATTCATATTTGCCCGTACCTAATATTACTGCAGCCAAATGCTATAACTGTCATTCTGCCAGCCTGCATGTTTACAGACACTCTGTTTGGGTCTGTAGGTGGCTGATGCCTGGTGCCTGGTCTCAGCCCAGATCAGAGGCAAATCGGCGTCCTCTTGCTGCCGGCTCGATCACTATCAAAGATAGCAGGCTAAATAGCTGAACCAAATCCAGTAGTGTTGAAAAGGGTTGTGAGAAAGTTGTGACTGGCAGTAAGTGTGACGACAAGGTACCGCCAATGACGGCATGAGACATGGAGTGAGGGGAGACCCAGAAGAGGAGTTGTACTTGCTGATCAGTCACGTAGCAACCTAAGATTCCCAACTACGAGATAACAAGTTGTGTAGTGTGAACAGTACAGCAATCTGAAGACCCTGAACGTAGTGTGGTGTGTACATGACCTGTAACTATGCCTGATTTGCTCTGCTGTGTCTACAACAGGGATGAGGGAGGCTTCTCATCTCTCAGCATTGGACTGAACTTTAGTCATGAATACATGCACGCACACACATACACACACACAAAGGAGCCATTAGAACTGCTTAGGCTGAGTGGCAGGGAGATTGATTGACCTTTGACCTTGTTCAGCTTCTGTGCATGTGCATACATGCATGTCTTCAGGAAAGCTGCATGTTGTGGTCAGGTAGGAATTCCAGCACACTCTCTCTCTCTCTCTCTCTCTCTCTCACTGTTCTTTTGTCTTTGTTTCCGTTCTCCTGCTCCTCTTAAGGCTCTGCCTCTCTTTGTTTGTGCCTAGGTGTGGCAGTTTTAGTGATTGCATTTCAAAGTCACCTTGTGTTTTTTCTCCTCTTCTCATCTCTTTGTTTTCTTCTGCCTTTTAACTTCCTATCCCCCTTTGTGCTTCTCCAAACCGTCACCGTTTTTCCCCTGCTGCACTCTTTCTCCCTCTCACTTGTGGCTGGTGTGTTTATGCTGCAGTGCTGTTTTGCATGGTTAGTGTGTGTCTGTTTGACTCAGGCTGTATTCATCTGAGATGTGTGTGCTCTTGGGCTTTCCTACCCACTGCACAATGGGGGTGGAGGCCTTCACAAAGAGACCCAGGCCTTTTATTCTACACTTCTTTTTTTTTTTTTTTTTTTTTGGTCCACGCACAGACATGCATCCAGGCTCACAATAATAGCAGATGCTGCTGTGGAGACTTGCGGAGCGAGATGCTTGTAACACAACTTGTGTGAAGCCACAGCTCCCACACAAGCATTCCCATGCATTCATTCACCTGCATTCTCTGCTCAGCACTTCAGCAGCTCAAGTATGCTAAGCTCCATTCCTCGCTTCTCTCTTCTGTCCTTCAGAACACTAACACACTTCAGCTGCTTGCAAGCCTCAGTAGCAACACAAAAACATGCAATTAGACCAGAAACAGGTTGAGATTGTAGGTTTATGTTCACAGTGCAACTTTTTCTGCTTCTTGTCCGGAATACACACACAGTGACTGGTGGACATGGCAGTAGTTTTGGTGCTTGATTACTTAAATAGGTGGCATTTCTGAAAGACTTGATTTATGAGTTGGAGGGGAGTAAGAGTCTATGCAAGCTCTGTTCAATGGGTTGAGTGGAGCTGAGTGAGGGGCAGGTGCTCTGGTCGATGTCAATGTGTGAGGATATATATACCTGAACATGGTATAAAGAATGCTATGTTTTTGACTGTGTCAGTGCTATTAATAAGGATTTAAAGTTCGAGCCTGTACTCCTCTGCTGGAAGGTTGTACACTAGATGTTAAACTAGAACACTGCTCTGAGGTTTTGATTGGTTTCAGTCACAAGCGTATTGATGGAATCAGGTACTGATGTTAGATGATTAGTTATAAATCACTCCACGGCATGGTGCTCACATGCAGCTGCTTCAGAGCATCCCATTCTATTGGTAGTGTTTTTCTATGGAAAATTATAGAAGCTGTGTGTGCTCAACTGATAGCATGTATCAGCAATAGGTGCACTATTAAGTAGCTGAATTTGCTCATTAGGAAGGGATGTCTGCATACGTTTGGTCTTAGGTTCTCTGATTTTGCTCAAGCATTGCTTTAACATGGAAAATAGAAAGGATTATTTATACCCATTCAATGTGATCTAGTGGTCACACAGTCCAGAGCAGTGTGCAGATGTAGAGTAGGTTGGGCCTTGGATGTCACAGTCAAGGTGGAACACACAGTAAAGTCGTTTATAGAAAGCTTTATATATAGTTTAAGCTGTAATTAAATTATGATAAGAGGCATTGTTAAATGTGCTCTCTCTCTTTCTCTTTCTCTCTCACACTTTCTCTCTCTCTCTCTGCCTCTGTTTCTATGGCTGTTGGAAACCCTAGTGCTAGCTGTGGGTTGTATACAATGGAGCAGGTCAGCAGTAAAGATGGAGTTGACGTGAAGTTCAAAAAAAGAGGCGATGAATGAAAGAAGGCGGAGAGAGAAAAGAGATATGGGGGCGGGGTAGAGCCAGTATGACCCTGAGTTTAGAACCCGATATCACAACGTACAAAGTGTGTGTGTGTGTGTGTGTGTGTGTGTGTGTGTGTGTGTGTGTGTGTTTGTGTGTGTTGCTTTAGCTGTCGCTTGTGAGAGTCATGTGAATTGGTGTCAAAGCTGCGTGGGAAAGAAGCTCTATGGTGAAGTCATTAGGACTCCCCCTGAAGAAGACTCTCTCTCGTTGTCTCATCTGAGCAATGATTGACATTCATTGCTGGCCTATAAGACATGATAATATGGACAAACTCCTCTGATTATGTTACGTTTAGCTGATTTGGTTCAGGATAGGCCAGCGCAACAAATAAATAGTCATATGTTCTGACTGAATGCCTATAAATGGGTTGAAAAAGCCCTAAGTAAAAAAAGGATCAGAAAAGGATCAGCATTACTGTCTTCCTTCAGTCATCAGTAATTGTTTTATAGTGAATTTTATTTATGTAAAAAATGTGTTTTTTTTCACCCCTTTTATGGATACAGTAAATGAGAAATAAGAGTTTAACTTTGCTTTTCTCTGACAGGTTTCAGGCCCTTTTCCTTGAACTATAGAAACCCAATCTACAGCCCTCATCTGAAGCAGATCCGAGGCTGTATGACTGAATTTCTCACTTATTCTCACACAGACAAATACAAGCAGACATGAACACACATCCTCAGTAGCCAACAGTGTTGCTGAGGCTTGTGTAGACAGAGAACCAAAGACAAAAGAGAGAAGACGAGACAGGTGATCAGTATAGATTATTTTAATAGTCATCAGAGGCTGAATACAAAGTGAATAGGGGGTGAGTGGGAGAACAAAAGGGGGGAGAGGGAGATGGATAATCAGGAAAAAGGCATCGTGGTGTTCATACACTAGTTTGGGTGCTGTTGTGCTTGTGCTTTACACCTCTGAACTCAGTGTGGTAGTTTGTTTAACCTCTTGATCTTCACAGGCCTTCTGGCTTCTCAAGACTCCTCAGTTCCATAACTTTAGAATAATAAGTAGCTGGTATGAAATGTATGGGCCGATTACAGTACTGATACCTACCACTTTATTGTGGCTATCAATATCAACTGATATTTTAGGTATGTCTGATTTTTAAACATCCTATATTTGTCACCCTACAGTAGGCACAGTGAATGTATGACAGGTTTTCTAAACAGCAAGTGACAGTAGTAACTATATCTTCCAGTTTAATATTATTATTTCAGGTTAAAATTATATGATGCAATACATTTGATTTACATTTGCTCTATGATTCAGTACAGTATGACAAACAGCTATATGATTCAGTACAACACAACAAACTACTATATGATTCAATACAATACGCTTAACTACTGAATGATTCAGTACATTACGATAAAGCGCTATATGATTACCAACTTTATGATTTAGTATGTTTCATTTCAACACAAATTACGTTTGATAAACATCTATATGATTAATACATCATGATTCAGTACAACACAATAAACTTCTGAATGATTCAGTAAAACACAATAAACTACTATATGATTCAGTACAACGCAGTTAACTATTACACAATCAAATGCAACCCAATTAACAATATTTATTCATTTTAACACAATAAATTACAATATGATAAACATCTATATGATTAATACATCATGATTCAGTACAACACAATAAACTTCTGAATGATTCAGTAAAACACAATAAACTACTTTATGATTCAGTACAACGCAGTTAACTATTACACAATCAAATGCAACCCAATTAACAATATTTATTCATTTTAACACAATAAATTACAATATGATAAACATCTATATGATTAATACATCATGATTCAGTACAACACGATAAATATAACTCAGTACAGCATGATTCAATACAACGTGATAAACTGCTATATAATTTAGTACATCATAATAAATTGCTATATGATTCAATACAGCAGGATTCAGTACATGATAAACTGTTAAATGATTCAGTACTGCATGATTCAATACAACACAATAAACTTCTGTATGATTCAGTACAGCACATTAATCTACTATATGATTTAATACTTTACAGTTCAGTACAACACATAATTGTATAGCCACATCCATAGTAGCCATGTGAAAGCCTCTCTGCTCTCATTAAAATGTGTTTTATTATTGTTGGCAAGCACTGTGTGAAGAAACATTTTAGGGAAGCATAAATATATAGTCTAATAGTGTCTGATTTCTGTGTGTGTGTGTCTGAACACACACATACACACGCGAAGCCATTCTAATCATGTCTGAGATGTGTATAATCCTACAGTGACAGACGAGTGGCGCGAGCGGAGAACAATAGCATGTTAATTGCGGTGTCCTGCGCCTGCGAGCATTAACACTGTACACGTGCCAGGCAGCAGGAAATGCACGTTTCAGAACTGGTCACAGAAAGAGAAGGACAGAGGGAGATGCAGTAAACGGAAGCAGGGAGTGAAAAGCTTCTCTGTTAGAGTTTGGCACTGAGATAAACAGAGAAATACTGTCTGTCAGTCTCACCCGCTGACACACACTTCTTCACATTAACACACATTCATGCACTTGTTACTTGACAGTAAGAAAAAGAGCCTAGTTTCCCAAATCCCCAAAGCAAGAAAGACAGACGCGCCGTAAGTTTGTATGTGTGTGTGTGTGTGTGGTTGGTTGGTTGGTTGGGGGAGGGGTGCCCTGTGTGTAGGGTTTAATTCACCCATCATTTGCGGCTCCATTCAGCTCCACATTCAGCCCCCATTCAGCCCCTCCTGCCATTCACATCCTACTGCACCCCACCCCCAACCAGCCAGACCCTTCATGCTAAAAAGAAACAGGGTCACGCTCAATACCTGCATTATTTAGTGTGAATTTAAGACTGTGAGTGTTTGTGTGTGTGTTTTCATATCTTTTCTGGACAAATACTAAGATTAAACTTGTAAAATAGGACCAATAAAACAGATCCCAGTTTTATAAAAGGATTTTTCAGTACTATTCAGAACCTCTTTTGAGAGTGTACTTTTTTAGAATTGTAGGTACACTGGTTCCTAAATTGGCATGTCTAAGATTGTGTTAATTTAATAAATCTTACTAGGTAGAGTCTAAAAAGAGGGTCCCTGTTAAGCAGGCAGAGAACCCAAGAGTCCCAAATGGTTTTTGAGTTGTAATAGTTCTGCTAAAGAAGAGGGGTTACTCTGTGTCACTGTTAAAAGTAAACATTATGATATAGGTTTTTTAACTTCTTTGAAGACAAAATTATATTTGAATGTAAGTTAATATAACAACATTTAAATTTTGTAACATTGAAAAATTGAAATTTCTTTTGGTACATTTGTCATGAAAATAAGCCGACACTCTTATCCAGAGTGACTGGTGACATGTGAATCACATTACACAGGTAGGTGAATGTAGTGTTAGGAGTCTTAACGAGACTCTTGGAGCCTGTTTACACCTGGCATTAACATGTGTTTTTGGTGATGGGATCACATTGGGATTTCACTTGTCCACATGAAAAGCCAAGTGTAAACACCCCCGAGTCATTCAAACCACATGGTCAGAGACGGATCTCATCCACTTTTAATGCAAGTGTAAACAGAACGCGTGTTCTGAATCAGGCAGGTGGAAATACGCATGTCAGAAGAAACATTAAAACAAGTTATTTTTTACTGTGGATTTTGGCCTTTAATGTGTTTCTGTGTGCGGATGTAAAAAATGCACAGGCATATATTTTTACACATTTTAACTCTACATTTACATCTACAGTGTTTGGTTGACACTCTTATCTAGAGTGACTTACATTTGAAGCATGTGTCCACAGGTAGGAGAATGTAGCATTAGGACTCTTATTGGTTTAGAGTGGGCCTTTTGTGGTGTTTTTTGGGACGTTTTCAGTGTATGTTGTTGATGGTTCAGATATTGCAGATTAAAGATTGTTGTTAATGTTAATGAAAGTATGTAGCATCCCAGTGAAATGCTGTTTATGAAGTGTGTGCGCACGACATAAAGCCAGATCCACACTGATATAAGTGTACTGGAGCTGTCCTGGGTTAGGGGTGTGACAGGATCTAATGTGGAAGTCAGCTGACATTATTTTAAAACTGTAAAAATGAACTGGACAACCACAATATACAATGTGCAACATGTGTGGGATATATGCAGGACTCCATGTCCTAACAAGCTATAAAAACAAACATGCAAATGTGTGTGTGTGTGTGTGAGGGGGGGGGTATGGTAGGCAGATTGTATGTGATCTATATTCTGGTGGCACAGATTCATTGGCAGTGTGTTTAACACAGCAAGCTGGCTTATCAGTGGGAGAAGCGCTCCTTCTGTCCTTGAGTGAACACTGAGCTTGATGTGCCAAAACACACACACCCACACACACACAGTCACACTTACTCTGGGGTACAGTGTGGAATACTGGGAGCCATAATAAAGTAGATGAAAGTGAGGCATCAATGCACACTGATCACTTTTAGATGCATTGTGATAAAATACACACACACACACGCACACACACACAGACACACACACTCATGGACTGGACTGAGAGAGCTCCTTGGTAACCAAAGCACAGATGAACAGAGGGACTGCACCCCCTGCCCTCAGGGAGTGTGTTTGTGTGTGTGTGATAGAAGGAAGGGGGTGTTTCCCAGGGTTGGGCTGAGTGTGTGGATGTGTTGGTGGGCGGAGCTGGATATGTTGGGGGATTCTGATGGCAGAGGAAGAGGTGTATGTGTGTGAGAGAGAATGAGAGGCAGCTTCACTTAGAAGCAGCAGCAAGTACACACGCTCACACATGCATGCACACTCACACACACTGGAATAATGGTGTTCATCGGGACTTCGCTCAAGTCTGTAATTAAGTACTTCAAAAGGAAGGGTAAGCTGTTGTTGTTAGTATGTTATTAACATATAGAATCGCTCTATAACGTCTTAATAAGCCACATTTCTTATCTACTATAAGTTATTATATGTTTACTGTCTGCCTGTATTTTGTTGGAGTGTTGTATTTGAGGACAACTGCATGTAGAACCCTACAATATTTATGAGTGTCTGAGTGTGGGCTGACTTGATGGTGGGTGGTGCATGTGTGTGCGTGTGTGTAGGTCAGTGACTGATTAGAGTGATAATGAATGGACAGCAGTTGTGTCTGATGGTGTCTCTTCTCTTTAGTCTAGCCTTGAGCGACTCTGGCACCAGCACAAGTCTGTGTATGCATGTGCGTGTGTTTGTAGGGGTGCATGTTAAGGATGCCAGTGCTGATGCCAATACATAAACATTCAGAAAACAGAAATTAGGACTAGGATTAGGAGTCTGTCTGACTCTGTATTACAGAAAAGTGTTACAGTAAAAAAATCCCTTAAAGGCCCTTAAGGTATATATATATATATATATATATATATATATATATATATATATATATATATATATATATATATATATGAGATAGAAAGGAGATGCATGTGCCTCTCTTGTGCACTCTCAGATGCAGGCCTCAGTGTTTGAACAGCACATGTCCTGTATTTTATTTGAATGCACTGATTAGATTACAGATTACAGCATCGCTTCTGTCATCATCTATTGGCAAGTGGTAGATTCAATACACCACTATATCCAGGGATTCCACATGGTCGATGAGGACTGTGTGTGTATGTGTGAGAGAGAAAGAGAGAGAGAGAGAGAGTTTGTGCAGGCCCTGCTGGATTATACAGCTGGTGAATAGGCTTTAGCAGTGGTGAGCTCAGGCTGATGTGGAGATTGATGTTGGGGACAATGCCGGTTTTGTTTGCCGCTCGCTTTTGAGCCTCTGCAGACTCTACAATCTGCGCACACACTCACATACACACTCATGTTCAGGCCTACCTGTGTGTGTTCATGTCCTTTGATATTTATTTTTGGGGCAGATCAAAAGAACATGTTGCTCTTTGAAATTTCATCTCTCTTCTCTCTCTGTCTTAGATCAGGTTGTGTTGACTGCATGTCTTTTTGTGTGAGTGCATTTATGCCACTGATAATGATGCCTGCTTGTACGTATGTGTGTGTGGCTGTGTTTTGGTCTGTTGACCTGTATGAAATTCTATGTGCAGTGTATGCATCTGCACCAGCTCTGCTAGAGTGTGTGTGTGTGCTGCGTGATGTGACAGTACCAGCTGCACTCCCTCTTTTGATTGTGTTGCTTAGTTGCTGACAGACATGGAGATACTGAGCTCCAGCAAGCACTCACACTGTCAATACACACACATGTGAGAGTGTGTGTACTCTGTGCTTTTCGAAGGACTACAAAGTGCCTGTGTTTAATACAATCTCACAGTGGCTGGTAAACCCCTTGGTTATTTTTTAGTTATGAATTCTAAAGCACCAAAAAACTATTGTGATTTATTTGGTAGCAGTTTGGTTTAGCGTATCTTATGAAGTCCCCCATGGCTCTGTTTTGGGGCTTGTGAAACTATATGTTAACTATGACAATAATTATGTATATTGATATGAGAGTTATGAAATGTGGGCTCAAATACATGGTCTAGGGCAGGGGTGCACAATTCCGGTCCTGGAGGGCCAATCTAAAACAAAGTTTGGAAGTTGCCCTACTCAAACACACCTGATTAAACTTACTAGTTAATTACCAGGCAAACTACCAAAATCTGCTGGAGTTGTGCACCCCTGGTCCAAGGGATTAGGAAGAGCTTTTGTGGCCACAATGATCTCTGCATGCTGCTTTTTGCTTTTAATTTTAGTCTAATATAATCTACATATGGAGTTCAAAATGGCTTTAGGAAAGCAAGCTATGTGTCACAGCTCTTGATCTACCCACTATTGACAGGAAAAGATAAATTGCTTTGAATACATGCAAAACCCAAGAGGTTAAACATAAAGGGCATTCAGAAGGGTGCTGACTATTTATTTACCTGTAGAGATACTGTATAACACAAAAGTAAATAAAGATAAACATAAATGCATATTAGCGGGCATAATATGATGATCTTTGTGAACACCAGAACCTGGATGGATCTCCTGATTTGCTTTAATGAAGAACTTAAGATCTTAAGTACACTGTAACTGTACATACTGTTCATCCTTGAGGACAGGCTTGCTGAAATGGTTAGACGGACACATATACAAATGTCCTTTGCACAGTAATAAAGATTTCATTCAAATGTATGAATCCACATCTTGATATTGCATAAAAAAAACATGGTATGCATGGTAAGATTCTCAGTAAGTATTTCACTACCATTAATTGAAGGCCAGTACTACATGAACACTGCTAACATTGACGTCAAGTTTGCAGTCAGCAGTTAAAGAGCTTTAGAGAGCTTTGAGCACTGTGTGTATTTTAATCCGGTGGCTTTGTTGAGAGAATGGGGCTGTTTGAAGATAGCTACTGTTTGAAGATTGCTGCTGATTGCTGCTTCTGTACTGTTACTTGATGCCACATGGCACAGGCCCATTGATGCTGGCTTTACTAAACTGCGATTTGTAAGGGAGAGAAACATGCAGTAGCTGCTCAGCAGCAGTTTGAATGGGTGCTTATGGGCCACTTGTGAAGTGTGTATTTTAACAACTTTCTTTGCGTACTCATGAATAAGCTCAATTAACAACTGCATAGCCGACGCAGCCCCACAAGTCTGGCAGCTCTCACAGCCAATGGCTTTTCAATGTGTTAACAGCTTGGCGGCACCTGTGCCCCCCAGCGGACAGCTGTTCACACCTGGTTCTTTACTTCTTCCCTTCTAAGTCCAGCCACTGGCCTTTTGGTAGTGCTGACATTTGGAGTCATGCTATGAACTCTAGGGCTCTTCCCCTTCACATTCACCCCCAAGGAGGTCTTAATGGCCCATTTGGAGCTAACCACACTGCTCCTCTTCCCTTTGGCTCCACAGGACAGGTCTTTCAGGCCCTCAAAAGGCGTGTTGTTACAAGATAGAGACAGTGACAGAGAAAGTGGAGTTTTAAAACAAATGGACAGTGTCCAAAAGGTTCACGAATGAACACAGTGGGCAGCATCTGGTGGTCATTGGTGACTTTGGTTCAATAATTTGGTTCTAATAAGTCTTTAGTATGTTGAAGTATTTCTTTTATTGCTTTCTTGTGGTGGGCCTGTTGCAGTCTTTTCTAACTGTACTTCTATTGTGTGCATTTCTTTGCAGCCGTGTCTAACCTGGATGAGGAGAGTAAGTGGACAGTACACTACACGGCACCGTGGCACCAGCAGGAGAATGTGTTCCTGCCTGCGTCCAGACCAGCCTGTGTGGAGGAGCTGCACCGGCAGGCTAAAGTCAACCTCAAAACTGCCCTCAGAGGTACTTGCACTCAAAGAACAAGATATTTTACACATACTTTGAGTACAAAAGGATCAGCTAAGCTAAAGATTTGTAAAGAGTTCTTACTTTATTGTTGTGTAACTGGAATGGCCATATTTAGTGGGGTCATTACGGTATGTTTTAAGGTATTAACATACTGGAATCTTCAGGTGATATAATCCTTTGAATGATAAGGATGTGTCACTGGGTCCAAACCATTTATTTACTCTTGTAACACCTTACATGGTTTTCTAGCAGGTAATGAAAAATTCATAACAGTTTGGTGATTACAAGCTCTACAGGGCATCTATCTGTGCCATATGGCCAGTCAACACAGACAAAACTTCCCCTGTACTTAGAAAAGATAAGAAAACCAGATTACCTGTAGTAATTCACCATATGCTATAATTGCAGCAGATAGAGTAAATCATGCAAAGAATACAAATCCATGAGCTTAAAGGGTTAAACAACCAAATGCAAGTAAACTCCACATTATAAGTCATTATATGTAGATTCCACTTCCAGTGTTGGTAGTCTGTTTACACCATAAGTTCAGCAGATAAACACCTGGTCCAGTGTAATCTCCCACTCCTAGCTCTTTACACCAGACACCTGTGCAAGGGCTCTTTGCTGACACTGCTGTGAGTGGTGTTGAGCAGATCTGAGACCAGGCCAGGTATGCTGCTGTAAGAGGCAAAGATCAGTGAGGGATTAGCTAAAACTGATCTAGACCCAGTCTCCCTACTGTAACCTGAACCAGCAGAGCCTGGATGAGCTACAGTGCAGCTGGCTGATATGGCCATGTCTGTTTAATTAAACAGTAACAGGTGTGTAGGCCAGCTCAGGGATGATGTAAGCCTCAACTGGACAACAGAGAGGAAGGGCAAAGTGGACATTTTGTTGGGTTAACTGGTGCAATATCATAAAATCATCAGTAACATCAAAGAACTGTAGTTCTAGCTCATACATGCATGTTTGTCTTGTATATTGCCTATATGAATAAGAGAATGAGAGTGAGAGAGGGAGGGACAGAGGACCCTTTCAGGCGCTTCTCCACCTAAAAGAGCCTGAGTATGAAAAGTGGGAGGGGGTCCATTGAGTAGAGGGAGCTCTATACAATTGATGTATCATATTACCTCATTTGGTAACTCACCTCTGTTCTCCTTTCCTCCTCATCTTACTTTCCTCTTTCTGATGCACCGGCTTATACACACCTAGGCCCACCCCTTACACACACACCTATGCATTTGTTGCATAGCTACTAATGATATGGGGGCATATGTTACATATGTATTATTTATACATCACTACCTAAATGTATTGTGTTATAGATAGTGCTGTGCAAACACACTGTACTAGGCATGTGAGTAAATGATAGGTGAAGCCATTTATGTGTTTATTAGTTCATTAACATTAGAATAACTCCTCTTACTTTTTACTGTATTGTTTTTTACTAGAGATACGTAGTATTTAAACATGTTGTGACTGCGTAAGACTTGCACAGTAATGTATATTGTCATGCAAAACCTCGTATCTCTCAAATGGCAACTTTACATGAAAAGGAAATAACCTTAACTTTTAATGGACGTTTATTCCAGATCAATTTGGTCCAAATCTTGGCACAATGTAAAGAACACAAAATGGAGTAGTTATTATATGTGACAGTGATCTTATATAATATAAAAATCCTTTTAGGATAAACTTAAACCCTAAACACTAACTTCTGCTCTGTCAGTTAAAAAATAACTGAAGTATTTTGTTGGCCCTGTTTTTCTGTTTTTTCCTCTAGTTTTGCCCTGAAAATGTGCAAAAACAAGCTCACACAACTTTCCTAGACCTTTTTACTTTCTAGCCTGTTTTTCTTGCTCTTGGGCTACATGCCTGTCACACCCAACCCCCCCATACACACTTTCTCAAGTGTTTGTGTAGTCTTTTGTATTAGGTCATAACAGTAGAGAGCATGAACCCACCTGACACTTGTTTACATAGTTTCACCAGCTGTGTGTAAACCTATAACATGACTTTAAAGTGTTGGAGGTGTCATAAAAAAAACTAAATAGGCTTGGGTTTACTGGTTTTACTGATATCATCACAAATGTAAATGATCTCAGTATCTGATCTGTAATTTCAGTTATCATCCCAAGGCTACATCCCAGTCATGCGGCTGCAGACTTGCATAATGCTGTTTAACAGCGTGCAGCAAAGATCAGTGCTAACATTCACTGCCCTTTTATCACCCGATCAGCAGCACTGTAATACATTCCCCTAGGCAGAAGGGTGGGTTTAGCTCCAAGGTGTTCGCACACAATCAGATGTTTGTGGATAGAAGATGCATGTGATGTTTCGTCCTGGTTTTATCCACAAGTTAGTGTGTTTTATGTACAGATTAATGTGGTGAAATCTCTTATGCATTATGGTAGGGACAGTTTCAGCCACAGATGAATGGAAACACTCGATAGCTTCAGCAGTCAATATTAAATCAGCTGCTGCCAAAAAAAAAAAAAAAAAGAAACTGCTGTCTGCTTTTGATTCTCATTTGTTCTGTGATCAATGCACACACAGACAGTCAGTAATGCTCTCCTATCAGGCCACCCATGGCTGTCACACACATAAGCCCATGGGTGTAGCAGCTGTTAAGAATTTGTCTTCATACTCTGGCAGGATCTGAACTTATTTTAATAAAAGGCTGGTCATGTAATTCCTGGAGCTTGTTTTGAACAATATTTTGTAATGCTGATGTGGTAGCTAAATATGGAAACGTACCTGCGTCAGAGGCAAGTGTGTCTAGGGAGCCTTTCTCATTCTGCGTCTGTGGAAAAAATAAGGCCTTTAATTCCATTCCCTCATGATTTTGAAAGCTGTGACAGTATGAGGCAGATGAGATACACACAGATACTTCACAAGCCGATTACAGGAACACCCTTTGTACAAAAGTGTCATGATGTGTAGGCACACTTAGTTAATTGGTTGGGGAAGGGGTATTTTAGGATACTTCTTTGTTCCAGTTTAAAGCTTATATATCGTCACTGTTACACAAAAACTGTGTATCTCCCCTTTTTAGTCTGGCTGTTGTTTTTATATTGTGTCAAAATGTAATGATGAATGGACCAATAGTAATGCTCAAAAATGACTTAATATAGAATAAAATCTTTTTAAATTGACTTGAAAAAGGATTTTTCATTGTGTTATAAATGTGCCATTTTGGATATGCAAGGTAACATATTAACTATACTTTTTTATCAAATATTTTATATTATATTTGCCATTTTGGAAATAAGAACTTGAGGAGCTAACTAGAAATTTTACAGACATCAGTCTGTCTATTGTCTACCTTTTCTCCCCATTTTTATCTTTTTTCCCTTTGAAATATCACTATAAAGCTTTAACCTGAGAAATGTCTAATTGAAACTAAGTGTAATTTGTGTGTGTTTTCCAGAATGTGACAAGTTGAGGAAAGATGGTTTCCGCAGCTCACAGTACTACTCCCAGGGCCCCACTTTCTCAGGCTCCCACTCCCAGGACGAAGAGGACACTGAAGCTGATGAAGCTGATAATAAGGTGAGATGCTGTGGCACATAGAAGACACTCCAAGCTATAGGTATATGCATGGACACACACACACACACATTGGGCAGTGTGGAAGCAGACTACAAACAGTATCAACTTCCAGCAATAACAGGCAGAAAGAGTATGGCCTGTGACATTGCTGCCCTCTGCCGGTGGAGGGGTGTACATGCAACATTTTGGGTGTTTCTGTGGACATGATCAAGCCTTTGTCCTGCTAAGCAAACTGCAAAGCTTTTAAAAGTGTTTTAGGGCACAACATTGCCACCTTCTGGTAAATGTGCTAAAATGGTCCAGTCTCACTGCTCGCTCTCCCTCCCTCCCTCTGTCCTTTTCTCTCTCCCTGTGCTTCATTAGCATTGTCAGTCATGTGTGGCCTTTTTCAGATCGCTGGGCCCCTGGAGACACACTCCACCTGTTACATTCAGAAAAACTGCATTAGCCTTATTTAGCGTAGAGCTTACTGAGGCTACAGGCTGGATGTTGCTATAGTCACAACCAGTAATGTCTAGTCACAATAGAGATGGGTGAAAGACGAGGCCTGCATGTGGAGATCAGTCAGAATCAACATAAAGGCAGCTTTGAGTAGAAAGTTATCCATTGTTTTGCTGATGAATTGAGACCAAGCAATAAAACGAGGCTTAACTGAAAAAAAAAAAAAAAAGCATGCATCTTCCAATGAGTGATTTCAGCGGCTTTTATTATCTCCGTAGAGTATTACCAATCGAACAGGACCAAGAGAGGGGTCTAAAGCCCTCCAGCGTTGGGCTTCTCTGGAGTGATGGAGCTCCATCCAATATCTTTGGGATAAGTTGGAGTGGTGTTACTTATCATCCAACAATTTAATCCAACCCACTTGTTAGCATTATTATTATTGTAGGTATTGTTATTAATAAATTGTTAATTTCACTACTCTTCTTCTTTTCTCTCTCTCACTCGCTTTCTCGTAAACACTTCACTACGGGGTCCTCTAAAGGTCAGAGCCTTTCAAAATGGCCAAAGTGGAGTTCCCCATTGTCCTGCTCTTTTGGCCTTTGACCCCCTGGGCCTCCTCCTCTGTCATCCCAAACTGTCTAAATCTGCCTGTCAGTGCCTGAGTGATGAAGGGAAACAGCTCTTGCTCTCTTATGCTCTCTTATGCTCTTATGTCTTCCTCACATTCACTCATTCACTTGCCTACATGTGCTCATATCTGTCTCTCACATTCCATTTCTGTCTCTTTCTGTTTGTCTTTCACTCCTTTTCTGAGGTTTAGTCATTGTTGTTTCCTGGCATTTTCATAGTAGCCAGGTAGAGGACAGAGGGGGTGATAGTGCTAACTTGGTAGGTGTTTAGTAACTGCTTATCTGTCTTTATGCAGTAAGAGAAACTAGACATTTTCATAAGCTGTTTAATAATTATTATTATATTTTGTCCTATATTTGTGTTTAACGCTTTCAATTGGCTCTACTGTTAACATATATTCGCCCAGTTCCATAATTAATTGCATAATTTGTTACATAATTAAGTATGTTCTGTTTTCGTTCCGTTCAACTTTTTCACTTCAATCTAAAATAACAAACAGCTCTTAACATTGCAAACACAAATGTGATCTTTTTTGAAAGTGGGTTAAAAAGAGACAAACAACAGAAAAGTCTGAGCTTTCATTTTCAGTGTTGGAGTATTGACAGTGCTGTTAGCAGTTAGTAGTGTGTGCAGAGCTTTGCAGTGATCTGCGTTGTTGTGGAGGTTTCTGAGGCCCAGGTGTGAGCGAGAGTATCCAGCAGCAACATCTCCACTTGTAGCACAGCTGCAAGGAGCGCGCTCATTCAGGAATCATAATGCGTGAATAGAGTTTTACTGCCTGAGTGAATCCCCCGCTTTCCAACACTACCCTGCGCTCTATTTCTGCGTGTGTGTGTGTGTTTTTCTCTCTCTCTCTCTGTATATGTGTTATTTCAGGACTTTTGTTTCATTTTCAAGACAAATTTGTAGTGACTTCACAGGAAAGCCAGAAAACAGGGCAAACCCACCAACAGAATGATCCTGGCTTATTATTTTTTTTTCTTTATTTTTTAAATAAAAGCTACAGGTTTGATTGATTTGCTTGAATGCTTCCTTCTGTATGGGTATGGGTTAGGTTTAGAAATGTGCTATTATACATCCGTAAGTACTTCCGTAATACATATGAGATATGTGTATGTCTTTAATACATGGTATAGTATACAACATAATGTGTGTATAGTTGCAGTGGCTGGTACTGTTTGTGTGTGTGTTTGTAAGAGTGTCACATTGGCCATTAAATTGCACTATGTACTCCTGGAGCTCTAAAAGGTCAGGGGCACCATAAAGAGCCCCTATGATTGTTACACAAGAAAATCGAAGCATTTGTGTGAGAACTGCATCTCCCTCAAGGCCCAAGTGATTCTTATTCCCATCGTCCCATATGTCCTGCATCGCCGTCAGAGGTTCAGGTGCATCCGTTCTGCTCTTAAACTTCTCCTGTCTTCCTCTTCTTTGTCCTCCAGTCCACTGCTTCCTCTGCAGAAGAGGACAAGATTTCCAACTCAATGAGGGCTCAGACACCAGTGCAGAGGGAGGGGTCAGAGGTAGATGGACAAGAGTCCTGCCTTAAGGCCCAACCCCTTCCCACACCTGAAGAGAAGATGAGACAGCAAGCTCAAGCTATTTTAACAGACATTGTGCCCATCAACGTTACAGGTAAGACATTCTCCTAACGGCTGTCAATCAAATGTCAAAGGTAACATTCGAGAGATGGGTTGCACAGATAGATCCTGAAGACCATTACAGCAACAGAACATTCCATTCCATCAGCAACAGAAAAGATAGAAAAGTGAGGAATTCCAAAGCATTTCAGTTGATGAAGATGAGTGTGAGAGTGTTACATGTCAGCACTGTCACAACCAAAACACTCTCAGTTACTCAGCCTTACAGAATTTCCCTTTTTGACATAATGTGAATCTAGCAGTTGTTCATTAAATTGTGTCAAAATTCCATGATGGATGGACCAGTAGAAATGCTCCAAAATGACGTTTCTTTTTTTCTTTTCCTCGTTTTTTTGCAGTTACTAAAGTTAAAGTTAGTAAAGTTTTAGCATTACAGCGATATGACATGATATATCGCATAGTAGTCCTTGTACAGCATGCTGTATTATATACATGTATGCATTGTATCATATAGCATTATGTAATAAATTCATATCGAGATGGTGTAGCCTGCCATCATTTCCAGATATCGTCCCCATAATACTTGTTCCTTTTCTGTAACTCTGTGCCTGGTGTTTACAGAGAATGCTTACTGCCTAACTGACGTTATTATGCATTGCTGGATCATGTGGAGTGTCATTTTTTTTGCAATGTAGGGGGTCAGCAGTTTGTATGTCTGTCAGTGTTTAATTACTGGGGTGTTGCATGCTGGTCTGCACTAACACATTAACAATTGAAATATTATTGAGTGCTCTTTCTCTCTCTCTTTGCCTGACTCTCTCTCTCTCTCTCAATCTGACCTTTTCTATACTAGTTATCTCTCTGGCTGAGTGCTCAATCTCCCTCCTGATCTCTTATTGTTAAAATAGCCAGGCAAAGGTCAAGCGCAAATCCATTCGCTCGCCGGTCTCGTGTGCACACATACACACACAGAGTCGTTTGATGTCTGAAGCCATGTGTAAACAGTTTGCCTCAGCTCACGATTTCTTAGCTTGTAAACTGTCAGTCGCCGCAGCATTCCACCATGACTCAGTAAGATGAAGCCGTATTAAACCACTATCTCTCTCTCACACACACGCACACACACACTAATTTAGTCTGTCAGCTCTGCCGCTGCCTCAGACTCCCTGGCATCCCCGGTGCAGTCTGTCAACAGGACACACTTGAAAGCTCCATCCCTCAGGCGCTGCCACTGACACATCTAACATAGTTCCTAGTGCCTGTGCATGGATATATTTACAAAAAGGTGATTCCTGTTTTACGTCTTGTGATGAGGCAGCAGCCCAAAACCAGGGGCCATCAATCTTACCCAGGGAGGGCTGGTGTGGTTCCAGTTTTTATATTCTAATAAAGCGTAAGCACAGCAGCCCAGCAGCTGAACTCACTCTGCCCATTAATCTGGTAAATGTTTTTACTGCAGTGTGGAACGGTTACAGTCAGTCAGTACTTTTCTTTGCTATCTTGCTAAGATCGGATTTGATCGGATTCTTCAGAGATGTTTGCTAGCGCAGCATACTTCTCATGTTTATTGGGATATATTATTGTAGTTATTTATTAGGTCTAGGGTTGTATGTAAATTAGTGGTGAGAGTTGTCAGTCAGTTGGCCAGCTGTCTGGTACCAGTCAGAGAGAAAGTTGTACCCCCTCACTTTTAAACATGTGATATCACTATTAAACACTGTGTTGTCACAAACATATGAAAAAGAAAAGTTAAAAGGAGCTTTATAAAACCCTCTGAATGTATTGGTAGTAAAAAATTTATACATTTCTCTAAATCTTAGAAATCATAATAAAAATCACATTTCAGATTCTTAGTTTTTATTCTTTCTCAGTTTTATTGCTCTTCTTTCTTGCGCACATTTCTTGTGTGTGTGTGTGTTTGTTTATGCATATGTACCCTGCATGAGGAATGCATGCACGTCACTAACTAACTGCCCCCCTTTTGCCTGCTCTCTACATCCGCCTTCCTCACCTGGTCTCCAGGGGAGACGTTTGACCGGCAGGCCAGCGTCCGCCGCTCCCTAATAAACACGGATACTCTGGTCCGCCGACCCAAGAAGGTCAAACGGCGAAAGACTATATCAGGGCTGCCTGACAACATCCAGCAGGAACTAGGTATGGTATGGCTCTGCCGGCTTTCACTGCTGCCGCTCCTGCCCTGCCTGCCATCATCTAGAAACCCGCCCTTCATCTAGAGTAGTCTAGTGTAGTCTCCAAAGCCATACTCACCTTTTCTTTGCTCTTTGGATTTTCCATTTAATATCAAATTAGACTTTATTTTGAATATCATCCCATTTTTACCCAGTCCATAATCATTCACTTTAGTTCTCTTTAGTACTTTTTACAAAACTCCCAATAGTACTCTCCTTCATTACAGATTCATGATGCGGCCTCACACTGTGGATATCTTTGTAGACACTGTGTCTTTCTTCATTAGAGTTTCATCACTGGCCTGATTTGATTCAAACCACACCATGCAGTCTTTAATCCTGAATCTGTGCTCGCTATCATACCAACCTCTAGCACCTGTATTCAGATTGAATCCATTTCCCCCTGGGTCACAGTCCCTAGCTCCACAGCAGCTTGTTTCCTGTTTGTGAATCGGAGATATTATACTTGGCTACTGTGGTAAAGATGACATACAGCACACTGAAACCTCAGCTTAATCCCCTTTCCAGATTCTTCTGGCAGGCCTTTTCATATTTTTGTGGTGGCGTAATGAAGGGGCTGGGGGATGGGCCAGATGCCTTCAGCTGAGGACATTGCAAAGGGTCAGAAAAAAAGGAAGGAACACAGGGTGTGGTCACTTACCTCCTGGTGCAATTGTACAATCTGAACAATATTTGTGTATCCAAATAAGATGTTAAACTGTTACTGTATTCATTGCACTTCCTCTCTCACACACTGGGTTCCTGTGGGTGTTTTCTAAGCCCCTTTCTTCTTTTGTGAGCTATGGGAATGAGTCCAATCCTTTAACCATCCTAACCTTTGGTGTTTAACTTTGGACAGATGGCTGTGGGTAGAGCACTGGGTTTCAAGCTCTTGAAACAAGGTCCTGCTAACAATGATCCAAAATAAATCTGGTTTAAGTCCCATTCTACTGTTTATTCAAGCAGGGGTAGGAAGGGGTCACTTCATAAACCAGTGCTAATTCTCTGCAGATAAAAGCAAAGCTTATCTGGTAGAAATGATTTGAGGATGAGTCTCTGACTCTAAATGTCATGAATACTCTTATATGGTTATTCACTTTTCCCCATGAACAAGCAACACATCAATTCAGGTTACCCATTAACAGGTTTGACAGAACCTTACTGAACACAGTTGAATCAATTCACTACTAAATTCTGTGTGTGCTCCTTGATATGTTTAACAGTTTTGTTTGCTTGTTTGTTTGTTTGTTTTTTGGTGGGGGAGTTGGGTTAGAGAGTGATCTCAGAGAATCTCTGTGAGAATCTCAGTGCTGCTAACAGTTGCCCATCCCGCATCTTGCAAGACCATCCTCCAAAGACAAATGCACATTCACAAAGGCAGTGTACCGGCTAGGCAGCCTCCCTCCAGGCTATCAGCTCTAATCAAAGTTTCCAGAAGTTATTAACACGTCAGATGTGGCTGTAGCTAATCAAATTAATTAGTACTCCCAATAGACAGGCTTCAATCTGATTGACAGCTGATGTCAGGAAGGAGCAAAGGGGAGGGAGGGGGAGAAGACAGCAGCTGTAGCAAAGCTCATGATTTGTCTCTCATCACTGTTTCTCCCTACAGCAGCGAAAGGACGAGGAGGGGAGCTCCGACCACAGTCCATGTTTATCCCTGGACAGTATCCAACACTGGGACGTTCTGGCAGCGTGAGCTCCGCGCTCAGGCGCTCTGAGACGAAGGATTCTGGCTGCCAGACCGAGGAAGTAAAAATTGTCCCACCATCCATGAGGAGGATCCGGGCTCAGAGGGGCCAAGGGATTGCTGCTCAGATGGCTGGCATCTCGACATCTGCCACTAATATATCTACAGTTTCTGACGGCCTTTCCCTTGGATCTCCTACGCATGTCATGGCCCCTCGCTTTAATGGTGATGCCCAACGTTTCCATAGCTTGCCTCGGGGTGCACGAGTTTCTCTGAATGCAGAGCCCCTGTATAGCAGCACTCCATGCAGACCTGAGGATAGCACTGCGATAGCTCCTCGCCAGATTGGAAAACTCCAGGTTGATGAGACTGTGGTTCACATGAGGAACGCCCCGAGGACAAACGCTCCGACCCGCCCAAAATCCCAGGAGGTTAGGAGTTCCCAAGGGGAGTGGGGGACTGTTACTGGTCCTGCCTGTGTGGTTTCTCCTCATGCAGCTTACTCAACATCACTCATCCCCAATGCCACTTTGTCGTGTTCTGCTGAAGTCATCACCTTTCACACTACGTCAAATGCAGGGCAGCAATTGCATGCAAGGCCTCTCAGCATAGCAGCAACTGTTAATGGAGAGAGCTCCACCAGTGTGGCCACAGGTACTGATACAGCTGATGCAGACATGCAGGAGACTGGGCAGTCAGACAGCAGCTTGCATAGTCATAGCACGGTGGCTGCAGGAACAGCTTCTTCCGATGAGACATGGATTTACGACACTCCTGAGAATGTGCTGCCCAGAAGGACGCTCACGTCCAGCTGCTCCACCCCTATCAATCATCTCTACAACAGCTTGGAACACTCCTCCAAAGGCACAGATTCCAGCTCGCTTTACTCCATGGACAACGATGGTTACTACACCTCCATGCATCTGGACTCAGGCCTCCGGTCAAAAAGTCATAGCATTGCAGGCAGAGCAACAAGGCATAGTATGTATGAGTGCATAGGTCAGCCAGGAGACCGCAACAGCTTGTACAGTGACCATTCGCTGTCTCGCTCCATCTCACTTCGCAAGTCTAAGAAGCCGCCCCTGCCACCCGCACGTACAGACTCATTGCGACGAAAGCCAAAGAATCTCAATGGTGCTCATGGTACAGCACAAGCTACCCATGGATCAGTTCTTAACGAGTCATTGATTGCTACATTACAGCAGTCTCTTCAGAATGGACTAAAAGGGAAAGGATCTTCAACCTCCCCATCTCATAGCCCTTGCAGTGACTATGAGGACCCATGGATGTTACGTTCTAGGAGCCAGAGCAGTGTAAGTGCAGGAAGCAGTGGGATGTCAGCCGTAGGGGTAGCTAATGTCTATTCCATCTGTCATGTCACACCCTCACACAGCGACACCAGCAGCCTGCGCTCTGACTACGCAGAGTCTTGGGGCTATTACATGGACTACCCTCGTCCGCACTGTGATCAGACACAGTCACCTCCTCGTACTTATTCAGTGGCTAGCGGAGGACAGGCAGGTGGGATGCCAGATGGACAGAGTGTCCACAATGGTCCTCAGACCACCCTTCCTCCTGCCCAGGGTGAGGTGTCAGTAAAGCCTCAAGCAAACACCTCCTCACCAGACAGGGTGCATCGCTTGACCTCTCCTTCAAGTGGATATTCAAGTCAGTCCAACACCCCGACAGCCGGTACTCCTGTTCCTTCCTTCATGAGATCCATGTCGCCTTCAGGCTGCAAGCCCAAGCCACGTGTACCTGAAAGGAAGTCATCTTTGCTCTCTTCTGTGTCTATCTCCTCTTCTTCCACATCACTGTCTTCTAACACCTCAGATTCTGTTAAGAATAACATTCCGCCTCCTCCTCCTCCTCTTCCTCCTTCCTCAGCGTCTCTCTCACCCCTCAGCCCCCCGCCTTTCCCTCCACCGCTTCCTCCCTCTAGCCCTGTGTGCTCAACAAACTTTCCACCTCCACCTGCTCCTGTTTTTCCCTCCACCCCCCAGCAGGAAGCTTCAATGAGCCCAACTTCCTTCAATTCCTCTCCAGAGTTTCCACCTCCTCCTCCCCCAGAAGTGTTGAATAACCACAGCATGTCGCTTAATGGTTCTTTTAGCCCTTCCCTTCACCCGCCTCCTCCCCCACCACCTCCCCTGTTTCCTCCCACTATCAGTGCTCATGTGCCCTCCACATCTTCTTCCATGCCCAGCATGCCACCGGTGATACCTTCATCTGCAAGCTTAAAGGGAATAAAAGATGGTCTCAAGCCAGTGAACTCTGAGAGAAGGTCAGCTACTTCCACAAACTCTGAGGAGTCTGGCAGGTCAGCCTTGCCACTGATCACCCCATTTGCTCTCCAGAGTGTGCAGCTTCGCTCAGTCAAACGGACAGAGAATGTCGAGGCAGATAGTTCTAGTTCCAAATCTCAGGAAACTGTGACCGACCAGATGGCCAGTAAGGCCTGGGTACCAGTAAAGTTTAAGAAACAAGAGCATCCAACT
Organism: Salminus brasiliensis; assembly: GCF_030463535.1. NCBI lineage: Eukaryota > Metazoa > Chordata > Actinopteri > Characiformes > Bryconidae > Salminus > Salminus brasiliensis. The sequence continues at coordinate 59,755,943 of NC_132878.1, read as the reverse complement.
GTTTTGCCTTTGGAGTCTTGCTCTGCTCCTGGCTTGAGTAGAGTGTCAAGCCCTTCTTATCCAGAGCAGAAACAGGGTGTTAAGTCCTTCATTTCTGGAGAAGAACCAGACAACAACCCTGCTGAGTCATCTTTTTATGAGGCAGAATCCAGGGAAGAAATACACTCTGAACACACTCGCTGCTCAAGTGGCTTCATAGACCATGCACAAGTTTCAGCTAAGAATGAAGTAGATGGGGCAGAGAGAGACCTATCAACATATGCTGAGTCACCACAAACCACACCTAAGAAGAAACCACCTGTGGTCTCAAAGAAGCCCAAATTTCCCCTTCTTGTCTCTCCATCAGAACCTGAGTCTTCTGCGGATGAAAAACAAACACTTGCCAATGGGGGGGACGCTAGTGATTCGCCAATTTTTCAGAAAGAGGTGACTGTTTGTGATGATAGCACAAAAGGTCAGGAACCTCCATCTGTGGAGGAGCAGGAGAAAGAAAATGACAAAAGCAACACTGAGAATTCCGTATCTCCTGCCGAGATGAGTGAATTGGAAAGTAGCACACTTCCAACTTTTAGTCTGGCAGAGGAAACCTCCCAGACTGCTGTCATTGACGAAACAGCTGTTGATGAGGTGAAGGACATTTCAGAAGACGAGGAAGAAGAAGACGGAGGAGCGGATGAAGATGGAGTGAGCAGCACCACAGGATCTGTCAGCTCAAAGGATGATGAAAATGGTGAGTCAGATCTTCTTAATTCAACTTTCTGCAGTTGAGGGTCATTTGTTAAAATGGGTGACAGAAAATCATACATTTTTCATTACTTGGGTCTTTTTTTGTAGGCTGGAAAAAGTGGAGTATGACAAAAGTGTTCTCAAATTATTAATGAACATGGGAAGAAAGCACACAAGAGAAACTTTATATCAGAGTAGTCCAGCTAGAGGTGGGCAATATGATGATATTACACTGTACAGACAAAAGTATTGGGACACCTGCTTATTCAGGATCTCTTCTGAAATCAAGGGTATTTTAAAAAAGAGTTTCTCCTACTTTTCTGCGACAAGATCGCCAGTGAGGTCAGATCGTTGACTGATCACATCAGTGTCAGCTATGGGTACAACCTAAAGTAGCTGGATGCCTTCATTAGACACAAAAGTCTAATGAAGTGCTGAGCTTATTGTGGATATTGTTAGTCTTTAAAGACACTGACCAAATGCATGTTTCAGTGCAAAGAGTATAGTTAGACCTGTTCAATTAAACATTGTGCAGCAAATGCGTAATTGAACATAGTACTCATAGTACTTTTTAATATCAGGCATAAATAGTAGGTTCGGTCATGTCAGAATATTGTGATACATAATGTGTTAGAAAAATGTCTTGTATAAAGGAGACATAAAGTAGACAAGTATCATGATAAACTACATATATTTTTGCAATTATCGCCCACCTCTAAGTCCAGCTGTGTTTAGTCATCATCTGTATAACATATGTTTATATATACCATTGAAACACAGTTGTTCAATGGTCAATTTTAAAGACTTGTGAGTGAATCATAACTCTGGTTAGACGCCATGTTAGTTAGTTTGGCATGTCTGCAGGATAGTCTTGAACAGTGCACATATTAGTTTCCTCCTTTTCCTTCCTCTCTTTTCCACCTGTGAATCTGGGGCTTAGAGCGGGATGTCGCTGCAGCAGCCATTTGGATTAATTTTGTCTCTGCTTCCTGTCCTGCTTCTCCTCTCTTTCTCCAACTCACTCTCTCTGTACGTCCAGTCACCCTCCCCTCCTGCCATCTGTCCTTCTGCTCGTTCTGTTGTCCTCCTTTACCATCCCACCGTCACTCACCCTTCTTACTGTTGATCTCTCTTTATCCCTTTTCCCCCTATTCTCACTCTAATTCCCTCATGACAGCCTTTTGTGTGTGTGTGTGTGTTTCAAATAGTCATACTCTGTTTTTTGTTCTCCAGTTTGGCACTCGGTCACTGTTATCTTTTTCTATTTCTCTTCGTTCTCTCTCTCTTCCCTTTCGCATACTCATGCTCTCTCTCTCGTCATGGTGAGGCTAGGACAGGGCAGCCTCCTAATGGGATGGCCGCTTTAGAATGGAGGGGAGGGGTGCAGGGCTGGTCCTGGTTAGATGAGGGAGGGCGCAGGGAGAGATGGAGGGAGGGGGAGGGAAGAGAGTGTGTAACGTGAGCTCGCCTGCATCGTCTCGGGCAAGTGCAGATGATGAGAGGAGAGAGAGCGGACAGGAGCAGAGCGGTGCATCCGAACTCTGATGGAGAGATGGATTCGTCTATGAGAATGTAAGGGACTGTCTCTGCAGGCGTTTGTTTACAAGACTCTCTTCAGGATTGTATGTTTGTCCTTGCGCACGTTCAGGACTGCATGAGGTGGCTTAGTTAGAATGCGTTTCTCACTCAGGTGAGAGGGCAGATTTGACTGACAATGGCTTAAACTGCCCTCTTCTGAAAAAATCAGGGCTTGTGCTGCTATGCCGGGCTTTGCTGATTCTATCGTGTGTGAGGATCACATCTTCTGCATTAGACAAGTTTGTTTCCTCACCTTTGCGATGTAGATTATAGTGTTTTAGCTGGGTCACGCCAGCATGCAGGGCATTTGTTTATCCCTACCACAAGCTAACGTAGACACAAGCTGTACATAGGCATCGTGACATGTTTTTGAGTCAGGCGGGCTCTATGCCATTTCTGGAATGTGTGCAATGTGTACAGTATACAGTGTTTGTGGGTGTAACAGTGTGGGTGGTTGTTTTTCTCTCCCATAAAGAACAGTACACCAGAGCTATAGCCACATTCTTGTCACGCTGTTAACATAGACAGCTATAGATACAGTCTTCCCGCTGTTGCCGAATGCTAGTGTGAATGTGTGACTCATATGGAGTGTGACTGTGTGAATGTAACACGCTTCCTCCATGTGCCTCTCAGGTGAGGTGTTTGAGTCCTCGCCGGCCCCCAGCGCCAACGGTGAAGTCTTCAAAGACATGGTGACACCCACACGACCCCGAACCACAGAGGACCTCTTTGCAGCCATACACAGGTATTCCTCCTCCTGTTCCTACTCCTCTTCACCTGCCTCTGATTCAGTTGTCCTGTTCCTACACTCCCTTCTCGTTTCATAACCTTGGCCCTTCAGTCTGAGGTTGCTGTCATTTCCCTCTACTTTAATGTTTACATAGTTCCATAATTCAATATATAGGTGAGTAGGTATTCAAGGTCAACAAGTCAAATCTGCACTTCTTTTCCCGACGTCAACAAATGACAAAAACATACAAATCACAGTAAAGTCCTTTTCTACCTACAGATGTTGATAAAACTATTAGAAAACAGCAGACATGCTGCTGATTACTTCAAATGACAGAATGCTTTTCTCATTTCTGGCGATAACTGGCGTCTAAGGTTTAAAGCTAGCTGTCCTCTCCACTCTTAGATCCATCCATCAAAGCTGGGTGGTGGTAGTGAAGCAAGCTGGAAGTGAAAGGCTGCTCTGGTTTGTGTCTGGGAGTTGGAGAGCTGCCCTGGGCTGCTGAGCTGTAGTGGATGTTCATGCACAGTCAAGCTGTGTTAGTGTAGGAAAATGCACACTCGCTCATTCAGTCACTCATTCATTCATTATTCAGGTTTGCAACACCCCTGCCCTTGATACCACAACCCAACACAGTTACGTGTTCATTCTTCTAAATGGCACAGCTGCTGTGCTCTGTGTGTATACATACCGTGTGAGGGTTTACTCTGTTTTGCAGATGTGCTCACATAAATCCAGTTCACCTTTCTAAACACACTGCCGCTAAAGAACTGTACACACTCGTCCTACTTAAGTGTGCATTGTGGTCACGTGTAGTAGTAAGGACTTTTTTTTCCTCCCTCCAGCACGTCACAGTATTTCATTCTAGAGGATTTTATTTTCCCTGCTACAGTGTATGTGTGTGAGTCTGCGTGAGTATGTTCGCTGAACACAGATGCAGCATTGGAGCAAATGGTAACCTTGAAATGGAATGCAGTGTACAGTATAGAGTATTCTGCGTTCTGCCGTTCATGTTAATGTGAGAAATGCTGCCTAATATGTTTCGTCAATTTGGAGCTGTTGAATTTCATCAGATTTAGCAGCCTTTAGCAGACACATAATTAGCAGCCTTCAGAAGACAGCTCTGTTAATGGTCAGATTTTGACTGCCACTGCTGACCCGAGTTTTCTAGCTAAATTCAAGATCTAATAGAGATGTGTTTAAAGGCAGAGTAAAGCCAATGACTATCTGACCCCCCATTCCTGTCATCCGCGCTTTTCCCTGATCTCTATCAGTGTAGTATATAGTCTCCTGTGGTACACTGTTCTGAAACCATATCTTTTTTTTATTAGCACATCCACAAATATGGGTTCTTCAGCACTAAGATCTTTCATGTCTTTCCCTCTTTCTCCCTCCACTCTTCTCCGTTGTTCAGCCTGGACTGGTTGAGCATGAACGCCCCCCAGCACGTGAGGTGCGCTCTGGCAAGTAATTGGCCATTGGTGTTTCCCTTCTCTTGGTGACGCTACGATGGGATTAGCCCCATAATCCCTTAGCCCTGGGATAAATTTCTGCTTTTATTCCCCCTGCTAATCCCCCCCTTCAATAATCTGCTGCAATGGTGCAACACTAATGAATGCGATTTCTCCCAGAACCCACTGGCCAGTGTACGCAGACATACCGGGCCACTGGTCAGGAGAGTAAACGCTCCTCATGTTCAAAATGCTTTTCAGGCACTTTTTCCCAGTTTGCTTTGTTGATTAATTCCACTGTCCCTCTGCTTGCATTAGTAGCCTCCCTCAAAACCGCAACACGTGCATTTTCTTTTTTTTCTTCAATCTATGTGTTGGCTACAAGAAGACTGCATTTAAATAAAAGGCTGGAGCGTAGTCCGTTCACCACCTGCCATCAATATTCTACACAAGTTCTTCCTGCATTTCCAATACGTCTTGCAGTGCAAACTTGTGAGTTGCTTAAGGTTCTGCTGATTTAATGAGAAAATGGGACAGGAATCGATGGAGGGTGGAGGCACATTGGTGAAAACTTAATCACAAAATCAAGCATATTACAGTGCGTTCAGCTCGAGGGGGAGAGAAGCCCCCTAGGTTTAGCTGTTTAGCTGTGCAGTCATTTTGGTTTGTACACAGCTGGCCCTCTATGCTGCCTATCACAGAACTAACACATGTCTAACCGAAGGCGTTAAAAGACGACAATGCTGTCCCCTGTGTACAGGACTGGACTTAGATTGGGCTTAATAATATTGCCAGATCAACATGCTTGTATTGGCTTAGAAACCGATCCTGTAAACAGACTCGGGACATCCCTAGTCTCAGTTCTTGACCCTTCTATTGTGCTTCCCTAACGCACTCGCTCGCTCTCCCACCTTTTCCCTCTCCAGGTCCAAGCGGAAAGTTCTAGGACGCAAGGAGTCGTCAGAGGACGATCGTTCGCGCGGTAGCCCTTCATCCCCTCCAGTCACTCCCACCGGGACGTGTCCCGCCCTGGGCTCTCCCCTGGCCCGGCAGACAGGCTCCATCCAGCGCAGCCTGCGCAAGTCGGCCACCAGCAGCGACACCTTCAAGGCACTGCTGCTGAAGAAGGGCAGCCGCTCAGAGAGCAGCTTCCGCATGTCGGCCACGGAGATGCTGCGCAGCACAGACCCACGTTTCCAAAGGACCCGTTCTCTCGACTCCTCCCTGGACCCCACGCTGCTCTCCAGCCCAGACAGCCCCTGCTCTTCCCCCAGCCGCAACAAGAGGGCACCAGAGGACTGGGCACGCAGCGAGGGGATGATCCCAAGGTACTCTTTGGGTTCCTCATCATCAACATCGCCATCATCGCTGGTGGGGCCAAAATATGGACGATCACGCACACCACCTTCTGCTGCCAGCAGCAAGTATAATGCCCGAAGCCGCATCCTAAGCAGCCCCATGACCGTCATCTGTGAAAGGGAGGGCGAACTGGCAGAGAGCGGAGAGGGTTGGGAGGAATGCCCCGATTCTCCAGGAACACCGGCCCACCAAGCAGTCCCACAAGACTCCAATGGCACTTTATGTGAAGAGGAGAGCAGTTAAGCCAGTCGTTCCCAAATCTGGTCCTGGAAAACTCACGCCCTATGTATTTTGATATGTTCCCCGCTCCTCTTATCCAACTAAACAGCTAACAAGCCCTTCCTAAGATGATGTGGTTGTGTTAGATCAAGGAAAATCCTAAAATACAGAGGATGGCGTACTCCAGGACCAAGATTGGGAATAGCTGAGTTTAAAAGAGTTTCCCAAAAGAGGGAATGAAGGAACTTCCTCGCCCTAGCAGAGACTGACCCAAAGGAGAGGACACTGCAGACCCTGTAATCTGGGTGCTAGCCCCACTCTAGGCTGCGGACAGTGCTGTACCAATCTGCTCGTGTAGGAGAAGAGATGGGCCAGGCCACAAGGTGCCTCCTTCGGACTGATCTGTGCTTAGTCTGAAGTGAATGAATACTGTTTCTGTTGCAGCTCTTCAAAAACAAACAAAAAAACACCCCATTTAAATTCTCTTTGTTGTTGTTCGGAAGAGGTTTGTTTTCATTGACAGTAGTGCACTCATCTCCCACAAAGCTTAGCCGTTTTACTTCTGTTTTGTTCTGTTTGTTTTGCTCGCGTTATCTTCCATTTTTGGCCTAATGGACTCCAGAAATAATTAAAGACAAGCCAGCTGGCAAGGTGGTTTAATACGGATTGATTTATGAGCAACATGTGTGAGCGAGAGATGAAGGAATTGCTAAGTGACTCATTTTGTCTGCAGTGGTGCTACTAGTAGATGGCAGCGTTGTATTCAGTGATCTGCTTAGATGGACTCCTGAGGCCACAGCTTACAGTTCAGTCCTTTGCATCTCCAACTCCAACTTTACTGATGCAACACTTGAGCTGGGATTGCCTTCTTAAGTTTGAAAACAAATCAGTTAATTCCAGATCTCACTTTAGGCGCGTTGAGTCGCTTCCTTTTCGGTGTCTCTGTTAGTACTGCCATACTCCCCGGTGCTCTGAAAGCGATGGAAATTTCAGACAGATGAGGACGTTCACAGAAGGACTGTTGAAGTGGTACAACTGAGACTCTGGCTTAATGACTAGCTTCAGAATATCCTTTGAGTTTGTGTGTAGGTTTGCACTGTGTACATGTCTCTGTTTGTCTGTTTAATCAGTTCAGTAATATTTTATGCCTGTGTTGGATGTAACTCATTTGGCAAATGAAGTCTTTTTTTTTTTTAAAACTTACTTGACACACATAACAGACCTTTTTTGTTTGTAATGGTTTGGGTAACCAAAGAGCTAAACAGTAAATGTAGCCTGCTGTAGGGGCTCTGGACTGGACTGGTGATGGCATTTATTGTACTGGGAGTGATCCAAGTTCTTGTGTAAGGGTTTGGTGAAGACTAGCTTTAACATAACTAACTCCTCTTTTGTGTACCTTCTTGTGCAGTTTTGTATTGTTTTCTATGTACATAAATACACAAATTATTAACATCTGGAGGTATTTTCAAAGAATTTGTACATTTTAGAAACCCTCGTTGAAGGGGAGTGGCTTCCTTTTGTAGAGTATTTATTTTAGAATAGCCAGAATGTGATTTGATATAGCTGGGAGGGATTTTAGAGGGTGAGCTATGGCTCAGATTATTTTTGATTAGAGGGGAAGAGGCTGCATTACATTATGTTTCAAGAATCATGATTATCCAGTGCTTTTTTTTTTTCTTTTTTTTTCGCCCCGAAAAACTGGGTGCTTACAAAGTCTCACTCTCGTTCTGTTGGTAGAGCAGGAACGAGAAATCAAAATCAGGGACAAAACAAAGGAGAGACAAAGTGAGATGAATGAGATCTGGATGTTGATGAAAAGGAAGACGGCTGCTACCCCTCTTGTGTACGTCTCTGTAATAAAACGCGGTGTTATTTAAAAATGTCCCATCTGTCCAGTCTCGTCTTTGATTCACTACCGCCTGTCGGCCGGTTGCCTGACCACAACCTCATTAGCGGCGCCACCATGGCTTCCATGACTGTTCGTCATTTCTTAAGGCCTCTGGGAGGTCATCGCTCAACTGTTCCTCCCTGTCCCTGCTATTCTCACATTGGCCATCACTTCACTGTATCAAGACACTGTCAGGCCTCCAGGTTACTAAGCCTTCAGAAGCGGGGCTGATGTTTCCAGCCTGTCTGCATTAGCTCTTTATACCTGGAGGCACAACTTACACGCATTACACTCAACGTACAGCGGTAATTAGCCAGTGGTCTTTCATTTCAGACCCTGAACCCAGTCTCTGGGCCTGGATATTGTACTCACTGACAGTTAATTGAACTGTTTGTGTCACTCAGTTGGTCATCAGACATCAAACACACCAGCAATTATTACATTCAAGATCATTAAGTAGAATACAGGGTCTGGAGCTGAGGATATCTGGTTATCATCTTTCAAACTAATTTATATATATAAAAAATTAGATTTTTCAATAGGAGTTAGGTTATATACCAGTGAAATCCTGCTTAGTGATGTACTCTATTATATATATAAAAGAAAAAAAAAGCAGTTCTAGGGAGGAACTGGGTAAGATTTATCCTGCCACACACATGCTCTGTCTATTGTTATGCTTGTGCAGTGCTGTACACTAAAGGATCCGTCAGCACACAAGGTGATAAGCAAGTTGTCCCTCCAAACATAGTCCGTTTCTCCTTTTGCGCTGAGTATGTGAACATGATATCCAAGCAGTAGTTACCTCTAAAATAAACCTGATGACGGTGCATTGTGTTTTCTTGCACATAGATCATTGAGGACTTCCGCCCAGCAGCTGAGGTCATGTCCTCCACAAGCTAAAGAACCTTAAAAATCGATTTTAAAGAATAGAATCTTTAAAAAAGTAAATGATGGTATTTATTAGTCAATAAATGAAAAACAGCACAAACAGCATTGTAATGGCAGATTTAATAAGAAAACAATCACACTGCTTTTCTTTCATTTCAATGATTTCTAATTGGTATATAAATTCCATTTATACAACTAAAATAAAGCTGCTGTCCCTTTAAGAGTGAGTCTACTTGAAGGCCTCAAACCTCAGGTTAATAGGAATGTATTAGTGTTCACATTAAACTGGTCACTTAATGTAATATAGGCAAGTGCAATTAAAAACAACTGCAATGGAAGATACAGTTACAGCACAGAAGCATGTTAGGCAATCTTTAACAATCCAGTGATGCCAGTAAAAATCACATTCAAAGCACCCCACTCCATCAACAAACTAACCTTGATTCATGTGCACTGCAAGCGTAGTCACACTGTAGCCCTACAGTGTCTTTACATGAGATTTGTTACATCTACTAGGCTTTGCATGAGTGTTTTGTTGGATCAACAGAAATGCTCCAACATTATTCTGAATAAAATCTTGTTAAAAAATGTTGAGGTCATAAAGGTTTCATTACAACAGCAGTGATGTGCATGTTGTTAACAAGAGTCATTTTTATACTGTGCACTGTATCATAAAGTTATTACCATTTCACAAAGAACTAAATATAAATGTACCAATTAACGAGCATTAAAAACAAAAGTAGCAAATGTTCCAGGCACTTGTGAACACAAATTCCTAGAGGAATAATCTCAACGATCTTGACCTCTTCTAATGACACAGTGTAAACACTTTTGTGCTTACTACTTTCCATCCTCCTGCTTCATGAGCCAGACTTCATTTCTGCGGTTGACCAGCTTAAAGGGACTATCATAGCCCACTCTGTAGTACGGAGCCTCTTTGAAGGCCATCCCATCCCTCTTCAGGCTTTCTATCAGTTTCAGCAGCTCCTCACTGGTGTTCTGCGTGTTGGCAAAACCTCCATAGGTTCTGTCACAAAAAACCCCCACAAATTTAGAACCTATTATACGTTCCTCAGTAAAGTCAAGTGAGTTGAAAAGTTCTACAGGAAACCAAAATATATGAGTTTGATGGCATCATTTCACAGAACCTATTTTTTAAACAGTGTAGCTTACTAATGCACATTACAGTCTCAGTTACTAAATGGCTAATCCCCTTCGCCATCACCTGAGCATACCTCACAAACACTGTGAACTCCTTCCTGTCCTCTACGAAGATTTCTGGCCCGCTGGGTTTAGGTGGGTCAGCCTGGTGCTCTTCAGGAACGTAGAAGGACACCATGAAGGAGCTCTCACAGGCTGGACCTTCTCCAGGATTAGTAAGGCAGGTCACTGGTGCAGTCATCTCTACTTTAACCTCTGATACAGAGCAGAATAAGCATTCACACTGCTAAACACCACTTTAATAATAATACATTTAAATGTTTTATTTAAACTTAAATCTTCATATGCTTTTCCACAATATCATAGTTCCTTATACTGTCTTTCACTACATAGGTTCTTCTTATTACAAAATTTGCTCACAGATTTTGGCAAAAAGTGGCAAATATGAACTATATACTAAAGCAGCTTTAGGATTAGCAAATGTACTGGTATACTGTGGACTAGAAAATAAAATCACTTTCACTGCATGTCCAAACTCTAATTAATGTGTTCGGCTACTTTAAGTTGTACCCAACGAAAGCAGGACAAACTCTTTAATACCCTCGATTTCGGAAAAACAATTCAATGAGCAGGTGTCCCAATACTTTTGTCTATATAGTGCATGTTAGGAATGCAGCACTGCCCTCTTGTGATACTCTTGACACAATTCTCACTCTTGCTTTTTTTTGGTTGTTAGTTCTGGGAGCTTCATGATAATATATTCTGCTATGGGGTTTTTCAGCTGAATGCTTTCACACACTCAGCACAAAGTCCCAACTGAGTTCATTTTGCTATAAATGTTCCAAGTCACAAACGTCACTTCATGCAGAAGGTACTGGATGGAGCTGCATCAGTCCAGAAAGCAGAATTCAATTTTAGATGAGGTGTCTACAAATGTTGGAAAAGACAGTCCAATCTACTGTTCTGCAGAACTTACTATTCTCATTATTTCCCTGGATGTATTTGAAGAGTCTGTTAAACCCTGTGTTAATGGCAGACTCCTGGTCCATTCCAGTCACTGTGGTACTGACCCAGTTTGTTCGATGATAGGTGCGGACCTCATAATCCTGGCCCTGGACATACATACACTTCATTATAGTACATGCAGAGAATAGGAGTGCAGAAATGTCAGAATTGTTAAAAACAACAGTGGCAGACATGATTTAGTGAGCCATGCACCAACCTTGCTGTCCTGAGGAGTAAACTTTGGATTGTCCAGTCCTGTTGAAAACATTTTACCCAGAGTCTTCAGCATCTTCTTAGAGTTTGTGATGACTCTCCAACAACGAACTGCCAGGCAAATTTACAAGAAATAAAGCACAACTGGATACACTTACTTTTCTAAATATCTAAACAAATATATGACCTTTATTTTAACCTACATCAATTTGTGACAATTAGGTTAAACCGGTGACAACTGTGGACCATCTGTAGACCAAGAGGAGGTCAAACAGAGGAAAACTGGGTCTATCTTCAGTTTCTACAGATTTAAACCTGATTGATGTCGGATGTACAAAGAAGTGCAGGTCTAGACGTTGTTCAGTTACTGTTGTACAGTTATTTATTGTTTTTAAACCAGCTCCTTTTAGTCCTCTCCTCTAGGTCTAGGTCTGCTAAGGGTACTAGCTACCGTTTAGTTTGTAAAAGAAGGGAACTGGTCAAAAAGGCCAGTTAGGTAAAAAGGTAAAAAAAGGTAAAGGTGCACGTATTTGTCACTGTACACTGTACACTGTACAGCGAAATGTGTCCTCCGCATTTAACCCATCTGTGGTAGTGAACACACACTCACACACACACTAGTGAACTAGGAGCAGTGAGTACACACACACCCAGAGCGGTGGGCAGCCAACTCCAGCGCCCGGGGAGCAGAGAGGGTAAAGGGCCTTGATCAAGGGCCCAACAGTGGCAGCTTGCCAAGCCCGGGAATCGAACCCACAACCCTGTTATCGATAACCACCACTGCCCCATCTAGCTACATCAAGTGCAATAGTTTAAACCTTTCAAAGGTTTCTGCACATCCCTTTTTACTAGCATGCTTCTTCATGGACCAACAAGTGGTTCTTCTGTAGAATCGCTCAAGTAATCGTTTGCAGCAGCTTTAAGGGTGTATTTTACACTGCATCGCTGTCACGCAAAAACACTCTGATACATGATGAATGGACCAATAGAACCGCTCTAAAATTACAGTACTACATTAACTCCCACTGTAGGGGGTTTTTCTCCCTTCTTCTGTAAAGTTAGTTAGCTAGCTACCTTTTTTAAGATACACCGTTTTAGCGAGACAGAGGCGATATAGGAGTCATTTCAACGAAGTATCAATGCGTTTCACTGCTGGCTAAATGAGTAGAGGTTCCTCTACCCACCTCCAAGGCTCAAAGTAGACGAAACTTCACCAGCTACCGTCAGGAATTACTTTAAAATCTTTCATTTAAGCTCGTATGAATCTGTGTAACACGTACAGACTGCATTTATAGTAGAAAATAGAGCAGGAGCAGAACCACACACACACACACACGGCGAGCTAACGCCTAACGATGTCTGACGCTATCCAGTAGCTTATGAAACATGTTAGCAGAGCTAGCTCGGGTTTTAATTTCCTACCTGTTCCTGAAAAATGTTGAAATGTTGAGGAAAAAATACTATTAAAACAAAACGTACTTCTTCCAACCGCCCTCAGCGCGGTGTGTGTGTGTGTGTGACAGTAAGTGATATAAGCGGGGGACACTGACTCCCTAACGACTCCTCTCCTGTTTACGAAACGGAGACTGCGTGAGGTACACGTGACCGCGTGAGCGCGTCTGATTGGCTCAGAGTGCACGTTTACGAAACTCCAAAAACAAGACCCAGACAGTGGAGAAACTGACAGGTAGTATTTTAATCAAATATCAATAAACACGAAGAAGTGAACTGAAAAAGCATTTATATGAATTATTAATTATATTAAATATGTTAATACAGACAACTAAGTTAATACCAAAAAAAAGAATATTTAATTTTGGCGGATAAGAGTGAACTCATCATTGTAAAGTAGTGAAACGTCAACAATGCATTTCACAGGAAAACAAAATCGAATTGATATTTAATGCATTAAACTCTATGAATAAAGCATCATCCATATTAACCACATTAATATGCAACTCAGAAATTTAATTGTGTGCATCTGTACAAGCTTTTTTTTTTTGGTTGTTGTTTTACTCAACCACACAATCCAGTTTGGTTAGAGCTGGGAAATAAACCCGGACTGGGTTGGTCACCATAGTTCTAGGCGAAGGCTGTGCAAATGCAGAGCACACTAGATTTTTGTTAGAGCTGGGAAATCACCCAACTCTGCACTGACTCCAGCCTTCCTGACTTCCAGGCCCAGAATATTCCACTAAAAGAAGCACACAGAATAGAAAACAGACAGATAGATCTAATGAAAAGGCAAATGACTTTGTAACAAAGCACAGTGGATATGTATTGCGTGCCTGCTTCTATAGTTAACATAAAATAGTATATTAAAATGACTTCATGCACTTTCAAACTGACCCTAACAAGACCTGTTATTCCTACATAAGCCTATATTCTTTCTAGACCATCTATAAACTGTAAACACCTTGTCGAATGGAGAGGCTGGATGAAATCTGACCTGCCATTGTTACACAAGCCAGTCACATAAGCATCAAAATCACCATCTGCTGCACCGAAGCTCAGCGACTGCAGGTACAACATACTGGTTTGAAGCACAAAGGAATCAGTTTACAAAACCACATTAAGCACAACACACATACAGAACTTACAAGCAATGCTATTCACTCTTACAATCATCTTTTACACCGCCGCACAGTAAACAATATGCCATGTCTTGTGTGCACCATGTGCTGTGTCACTCTGAAGTCTCATGACCAACACTCATCTCATGAAAACCCACACCTAGGCCAGTCACGTACGCTGTAAAACCCTTACTCTCTGTTAGATTATATGGTGTGGCCTGTTCCACTGTTCTCGCCACTAGATTACTTTGTCTTCAAGCCAGTGTTCTTCCTGCGTGGTGGCTCTCTCTGGATCTGTCTGGCTCTGGAGCCAAAGCCAAGACTCTGCAAAGATTCAGTCAGAAAGTGCTGTGTGGGTGACACACACAGCATCACCAGCAGCTTAGCATCCCCTCCTAGACATCAGGAAACAAAAACAGTTTTAGTGGCACTTTAATTGCTTAAAAGCGACAGGATAAAAAAAAACTGACACTGTTTTACCTCCAACCTTTGAGAGACCAGGTGGGTAGGCATTTTGTGCAGTTTAATATTTCCTAACTGATCCAGGAAGCTTCTTTTTTGGGGTACTTTTACTATACAGCACCTAAAGCTATGTTTACAGCCCTTTTTTATAATCACATTATAAACTGAGGAAACCTGAAAACATGTGGTCTTCTATTAGAATTTCTCCTGCTTGCTGGGCATCAGTAGTTTCAATTGTCAGAGTGATAGACAGCATGTTAGATGAGCCCATGGCTGCTGATTGTTGGGACAAGATTGGAAGATTTGAGGAGTCAGCGAATTTATAAAGTTTTGACATTTGCATCGTAACAAGCCATATAGCTAACAAGCTAGTTAAGGAGCTCTTAACTTAGAGCTCAAACTTTTTGGTGCCCAAGCTGGTGCTTCTTAGTCAAAAATAAAACACAGTATTCATGTTTTCCCTCCATCTACAATTTTTTTTTAAATGGTGTCTAATTCTGACAAAATGGTCAGCATGAAGGACATTTTAGCACTTGAACTGCTTAAAAGTGACAGTATAAAAGATACTGTTTACAGCCCTTTTAAAACAAGAGCATTCATTAAGCAGAATTCACATTAGGGCAGCAAAATGTTCCTACACACATTTCGGTCATTCACTTTTAATGGAACCGTTGCTTGTTACCTTGTGTGCAGTTATGCCTTGGACAGTGGCAAAAGTTCAAATGTTCTGAACTTTGTCCCTGCATTGCACTGACTTTCAAAAGCACAGCCTGTGATAGTAGACTACTTTGTCCATCCTACTGCAGTGATTATGAAATTACCATGTAAACATGTCTGTATTACAGAGTTTCCTAAATCCCAAAATAATTACACATAGCATGTGTTAGTTCCTTAGTTTGAGGTTCTCGGATAGGTAGTTTGCCTCATTTAATGCTGGAGTAGTTCAATATTGCTCAAACCTTTAGGCACTCCTGGTCAAAATG
Organism: Salminus brasiliensis; assembly: GCF_030463535.1. Lineage (NCBI taxonomy): Eukaryota > Metazoa > Chordata > Actinopteri > Characiformes > Bryconidae > Salminus > Salminus brasiliensis. Next base: position 59,740,707 of record NC_132878.1, on the reverse strand, counting down.
TATGTTACTTGCAGAATCTGCTGGGATCCATTCTTCCCTCTACCACTGAAATGTTCCCTGTGCCACTGGCTTCCTCAAGCAGGGGCTATGATATGAAGCATTTACAGCTATCATACAAGTAGTTCTTTCTGTATGTATACTGTTCTTCCAGACCATAACCTGAGCTCTTTACAATATAAACTGAGGAAACGGCTACCTGAACACACCTTGTCAGAGGTGTGAAACTCTAAAATTTTCATTGTGACTAATTCTAAAAACATTTTCAGCAAGAGGGAAATCCCATGTTCCTCCCGACAAAAATGCCAGCCTGTTCATCTTTTGTCACACATGCTTGTTATGGTCATAAAGCTGTTATTACACAAATTTTTAAGCCTAAATCAGCCTGGACCACATATTAATCACATCCAGATTAAGTTGATGAAGACACCTTCAAACTGTTTACATAATCATATCTATATTAGTCTTAGTTAGGTCCATTGGTGTGCATGTAAACACAGTTACTGAGATCTGCTGTATATGCATGCCTTTAAGCTTACTCTATATGTACACTGTATTCATATGAAAAAGCTGCAAGCCATGTGTTACCCTCTGCGCTTGCACTCACCTATGGAGTCCTGCAGAAGGTGTGTGAGTTTGCTGTTGCGGTAGGGCACATGTGGCCGCTGTTCTGCCAGAGCTCCCAGCACATCAGATAACGCAGAGAGACTGCGGTTTATACAGGAGTTCTCCCACAGAGCTGCACCACTCACCCCTGACATGCCTATAAACACATGAATTCAACATAAGAGAAATCTAAGAATACTATATGACTTAATTGTGAGAAAAATATTTTACTGGTACTATTTTGTGATAGTAGTTTATAGATGTTCACATAAAACTTAGTCATACAGAAACTACGTAAGTCTATCTGAGATTATGCAACGACTAAAGACAGTTTTAGACAAATGTATGATTTTTGAGGTGGGCATGTAATCATAATTATGATGCTAAATGGTCAGACATAACCTACTTCTGACCTTGGAGCTACATTAAACATGTCTTGGCTTATTGAGGAAAGCTGAATTAATTCAATTCTCAATTCTGTTCAGGAAAAGTGATAGTTTTGGTAAACCGAGCTAGCGGCTGGATGTCATGACCTGTTCGTTAAATGAAGGACTGTATGGGGGAATGTCTTCGCTTACCCACACACTCACTGCCAGCCAAGTCCACCAGCTGCAGCTTGGTTCTGATGGGCGTCTGTGAGATACTAGGTCGAGGGGAAGGGCACGGTGATTGGCAAGGGGAGGGATATGGGGAAGAGGCAGGGCTAGAGGAGCGTGAGGAGGCAGCTCTGCGGCAGCGTGGACTCCACCACTCCCTCTTAGAGCCACGCTGGACATCCTGCCGCACATTTTGCAGCCTGCGAGCTACAGACACACACACACACACACACACACACACACACAGCGATAAGACACTCAGAGCATTACACCATAGTGCAATGCACTGTTTGCAACAGTCCCCAGTAACCTAACTTCATTCCTAAAGAGAAAACTGAATGGGTTCTTTGTAAACATTGTACACGTTTTCTGATCATGTGTTCACTATATTGCCACTGTCAAACAAAAAACACCATATCCCAATTTCTGCCATTGTTTTACTTTTTTGATATATTGTGAACCTGGCAGAATGTGTCAGAATGATGACTTGACCATTAGAAATGAGAAATTTTAGACTCCCATTTAGACCATTAAAACTCGTTTTGGAAATACAAGGCTCTTGTGTGAGAATGGTGATATACAGTTTTTCTGGAATTAGCATTATAACTTTCAGTTTTGTCCACACTGCAGAATAAAACAATCATAATTCAAATGTAACTGTGAGTGTAAAAAATCAAATTAAATCTAGCTGTCCACAGATTCATGCTCCTTCTCTACAAGCTGTATTCCAATGTTCTCGACTTCTTCACCTCTGCATGCAGCCAGCTAAAAAAATGATGAAAAACTTGAGCCTGGAGTGGAGCTTAAAACTTTCCCTCTTTTAACTGTAGAAGCCTGTGGAACCTTTGTTTGTGTCTGTGAATGTGTAGATAACTTATTCTGAAGGTGTGTGAGAAAATAGAGCAGTCTTTAGATGACTGTAAGAGTGTGTGGCATTTGAGATAAGGCTTTCCTGAACTTATTTAACAGCTGTAACAGTGTGCACACTAGATAACTCTTTCTTTCATGTTGGATGGAGCAGGTTCTAACAGAAATTGCAAGCAGATACATTTTTTTTATATAAAAGTGTGTGTGTGTGTGTGTGTGTGTGTGTCTCATTGATGTGTGAGTGACTGAGAGAAAGAGACACTCGATTAGACCTTGTGCCATGGAAATTAGAGTGTGGGCAAGACACAGAGTGCTCCAATTATACCCAGTATGAGGACACTGACATTTCTAGAGTGTGTGTGCATAGGTGTGTATGTTGAACCGTCATACCTAGTGCCAGTGCGTTGGGACTTTTGGAGGTGACAGTGAGAGTAACAATAAGGTGGGATCTGGAGGAGTCTCTGTGCACCATTGTGGGGCTGTGGGCCCTCAGCCGCAAAGCTGCGCTGATCAGCTGCATCACCTCTGCACGGCTCTCAACCAACCTGAAACACACACACATACTGAGCCTTAGCCATATTAAAACACAACAAATGCAGCAACCCTGTAAATATGCAGCAATATGCACATATTGTGTTGCAGTTTAAATAAAACAACAGAGTAAAAAACATTAAACTAATTACCAAACGAGCAAACACAGTTAAGCACTGCTTCCACTGTGCAGCATCAATAATAAGGAACTCATTAAGACATTGTGTTGTTTATGGAATGTTACTTGACCACCACGGCCTACTGTTAACAGCCTCCAGTATTTGGTGATAATTGTATTTTTATGATCATTTTATATGATGATATATATTATAGTAGATTACATATATACATACATATAGTAGATTTTTAAATTATTATTATGATAAACAATTACATTATTTATAGAATATAAGTTATATTATAACATGTCTCTCAGCACTCTACAAAAGCAATAAGACAATGTAACCCTTTAAAATCATCACAAAAATCAGTTACTTCTGCTTCTGCCATTTAATCTACTATTCCTTTTTACATGTAAAAAACAACCTTTCTGTGATGAAAATGCATTGTACTTGTTTCATGACCTAACACTTTGATCAAGAAAGCACAAAAAATAGCAATATCTCAGATTCCAGTCACCTCACATTGCATTGTGCTTCTTTTGCATTATGATGGAACATACAGTAGTGCACATAGAGCTCCAATTCCACATGCTGCTCCATTTTACTACGCAGCACACATGCACATACTGTAGCTCCTTCCAGGGGGAAGCGGTTTGTGGTAGATTTTAATGTGTTTTTAATGTGAGACCAAGCCAAAGTCTCTACATGTATTGCAGGCAAGACATAGACGTGTTAGTAATAAAGAGATTTCACGCAAATATGAGCAGAGATTAAATGTTAAATGTAAGCTGCAGCATCACTTACTCGTGTGTAAGACAGGGCACTTCACTGGTGCCTGTGCTGGTTGTGATGACCTCTCTTTTCACCCCCACTGTGGCTCCCTCTTCATCTTTGGCCAGGAGGTCCAGCAGCTCATTATTATAAACCTCCACCACAGACACCTCCACTGTGTGACTCTCTGCAGGCTTCTCCGAGATCAACCTAACAAACATGTACCAACAGGCATTTAAAGCATATTCATACATTCAACAAATTACCACCAGCTTCCTAACATTCATTTGGAATCTGTAAAAAATACACAATAGTAGCATGTTTTCTTTTCTTTTTTTTTAATTGCACCAAAACTGCTTCTCCTTTGTAACTGTCCCTTGGATGAATGCTGTGATCTGGGCCTCTCTGTCTCACAGTACAATAGAAACAATGTGGTCTTTGAGACTTACTTGAATAACTCGTTTGTTGCTTTGGGGATGATGCCCTGCTGGGAGTTGTGTTTAGTGTCTGCAGGGTCCTCAGGTTGGGATCCAATCATTGTATATGTCTTTCCGCTGCCTGTCTGCCCATATGCCATGATGCACACATTGTACCTGAACATGAATGGGAATGCCAATAAAACCACTCACTCAGTATATGTCACTACCAACATAGTTCTGTATTTACAGAGATGCCACATTTAGCCAGTTTAGCCAGGCACATCAACAGCAGCACCATTCTGACACAGTCAGTACACTTGACACTAATTGTTAAATCTGTGAGTGTTAATTTAATGATTTGCTGTGTATGAGATTTTTATTTCTTTAAAGTTCCAACAAACATCTAACTAAGGCTGTCATGATCACTTGATTAAACGTAAAAATCAATTGTTAAGGAGTAATTAGCTGGCAGTGCGCAAGATCATAGTCCTCCATAAAATTCTCCAGCTGGTCTATTCAACAGTACGGACACACCGATTAATATGCGCTTCTTTACCCTGTAGTGTTTGTATTGTGTTTTTTAATTATTTAAAACCTTCCATGCTTACTTTTTTTCAAGTAATTGGGAATATTGTAGAGACAGTGTACAGTGTGCTAGTTTCCATTAAGTCCATGTTTATTGATTAGGCTGTTCTAATAGCTTTAATAATTTTCTTCTAATTACCCATCCAGGAGCGATGTTAAAAGGGGCTTCACTTCTTCAAACACAGCATCCTGCTTGTCCTCTGGACCATGCACCCTATAGATCAAATCACCAGGATGAAAAAGCTTTGAATTAATGCAATACATACATATTTTACAAAATGACCTAAGTCTAGCCACAACAGAAGCAGTTAAAACAGTGCCACAATACCTCTCAAACTCAAACATTTTGTTTGCTACTGGACTCCCAGGTTTAGTGCAGTTTACAAGCACACAGTCCTGAAAAACAAGTGTAATATAATTATCCCACAGTATCAACAAACACAGGCCGATTTATTCTTATAAGCATGCTACATTTATACATCACATAAATATTAGAATAATCAATTCACTCACATCACTGAACGCCTGCACCACCACCTCTGATGATGAGGACCTTAGACAGCAACACATGATTTAATATACACTATGTAGTACAGTGTAGCTCTTCTGCGCACTAAGCACAATTACGATGCTATAAATACTACACTGTGAAGGAAGTAATAGAAAATGCATCTGCGCTGCTAAACACGCACAATCACATGATTTGAGTGGCTCTTACCCATTACGTGATGGACTGTGACTGTAGTCAAAAGGCAGGATGGGGCGCACTCTACAGTGAACTCTAATGTTACCCCTCAGCTCCTGGAAAGAGAACAAATGAATATACTTAAGACCGGGTTCAGTGTTATCTAAGCACATCAAGTTAACCTCTTTACACCACAAGGGCTTCAATCCCATTCTTTCATACCTACATACATACTATACATTCTGAATAACAAGACATAATCAGCCTATACTTTACTATATGATATACTATACTATGTGATTAATCATGAAATAAAAGGGCAAGATTCTCTGTAGTAATATCTATTACTGGAGTATTCTCTTTCACTTTTCCTTTAGACACTGTCTGTTTCCACACATTATGAAAAGAACCTTCCAACATTAGATGTGTCTTCTTACTTATGTCCTTTACAGTTTACAAGTGCCACCTAAAACACTGCAAAATGCGGTGATCAGCCTCTACTATGTTTGTTTAATCTAATCATTTCTCATGCTATTTTAGGGCTCAATGCTTTTGAATGTTAATCATAATGCAATCCTTTGTTTATGCTACTTACAACCAGAGTATTGTGGAGCAGCCTCCTCCTCATCCTTTCTGTTCTACACCTCTCCTTCTCTTCTTGCAAGGAGTGCTCCAGAGCAGCCATCTGAGCCTGGAGGTCTGAAGAAGCCAAACAAAGAGTAAACATCTGTAGAACTAATAACAATACAAGGCTTTTAGTCTCCAATCTCTGCCTCTCCAAGGCGTACTATAACATGACCTATGACCACTATGTTAATATTAAGCAAAATAAGCATGAAGCATTTGTTTTTTTCATTAGACCTAAGACTCAAATTCATTAGCCACAACACTCATCAGAGAACTGCTTGTACTCATTTGGCTCAATGTCAGTCTGATGCTGAGATTAGATTCCTGACAGGCCTTTCATGCAGTACCATGCTGTGTTGTGAGTAAGACTGTAGGTTTACCCACTAATCCCTCCCTGGGCTTTTGCAGCGGTACACCGCTTTAGTTTCTAGACTCAATGGTCATCACATCTCCACTTATTAGCATATTCACTTCACTTCTAATTACAACTCACTAGCTAGGACTCCTCTAGTGAAGCCAACCAACACATCTACTATTCAAACAACCATTCTGACAGTCAGTGTAATTAGTAGCCCTGTGGTCAGACAAGGACCACTGTAGAAGGGTTAGAGTATGACTAACATGAATTATGCATAAAAAAGAATGAGCAATAGTGTCTAACTGAACATTTACAAAGTATAACAGCAACAGTTTGGGTGTGTCTAACAATGTGTGCCGATAAATGGGCTGCGGCATGAAACCTGATAAAAGACCATCTACTCAGTGTAACAAACCTAAGTGTTAAACTCTGTTAAAAAATGTGTGACTTTCAATGAGAGGGTATAGAATTCAGATTCACTGCAGCAATAGGAAAATGATTCATGGCTTTGCATCTGTGTGTGTGTGTGTGTGTTAGACAAAGGATAATATCCACAAGTCCTATGGGATCATGTCACCATGCAGTCCAGGTGACGCAAAGAACACATGACCTTGCAGACAGCAGCTTTAGCAGGGCTAGGGGGAGGGGGACAAGAGGGATTAGCTCTGAAACACCCTTCTTAGCTTCTGTCACAACACGCTACCGTCTGCACATAACACTGTGGATTGATATGAGGGTGGTGGAGCTAGAGAGGAGGGTGGAGGGAGGATACAGATGGAGAGGGAGACGAAAATGGCCTACTGAAAGTGTCTCATTTTGCCATTATTAATAATTCTATAAATAAAGTCTGTTTGGTCCAAAAATAATACATTTCTTTGAAAATACTCACTCTGGGTGCCATTACCCTGGAAAACCTGGATAGCTGTGCTGGCCACCTGCTCCAGCAGCTGCTTGCTCTGGTTCTCCAATTCTGTGGCAAAACTCACGTATACAGCAAACACATCCCTCAAGTCCTGCTTCAGTGCCTATAAACAGCATTAAAATAAAAACACCCAGAGAATTGATTGAATTGCTACACACAAGCATGATGTGTGATAGGAATTCTTTAGAAGGGCCAGTTTACAGTTTCGTGAACCTACCTGCACCTCCAAGAGGAGTTCGGCAAGGGCAGAGCGAGTCCTTTTCTGAACATTTGTCTGAAGCTGACATCGCCTTTTGGCTAATATCTCCTCCTCTTGATCCCTCCGAAGTTTCCCCATACACTTGAGAAGATGGACAGATCACTGTTAATAAGTATTCAGCAACAATGACACAAAGCAAAACATGCATAAAATACTGGAATTCTGGTCCTAGTGTTCTGGCAAGAAATCTATTCAACCAATGTGTGGTTCTTCAGGCTATGGCTCAATGTAGAAGCACTGCCTGTACTAAAAATAAAGCCTGGAAGAACCTCTTTCTCTAAGGGTGTAGGCTGTTTCCCTCTTGTTGCAGTTACAGCCTCTACACCACTGAAAAAGGCTTAACACTACAATGTGAGGATTTGATTGCATTCAGCCACAAGTATTCAGGTGATGATGTTGGATGATTAGTTTTGGATTAAAATGTCATTTCAAGCTCCTACAGGCCAATGCTGGAGGGCTTTCTACCCTTCTATCAAACAGCCGACATTGCCATGACCTTAGACCTTTGGACATATAGTGCATCTGAGGTGTGGGGTATTCTGAGGTCTTGTTCCGAAGCTCTGATTTAGAGTCTCTTAGATCAAGCCTTCAGGTTTGACCTGCTTGTCCATTCATTATGTTGATGTGTAAATCAAGCACCATTGAACACCTGTCGTCTGGGGGCAAACCTCTTAACTCAGAGTGAAACCATCTGTCGGAACAAATCCCAACCTGCAACATATACAGAACCAGCCTCCAGTTTAAACATGGAGAGAAAACATCCAAGTTGAAGGAATCAATAGCTGAGGCAAAGAGAGCAGGGACAGCTGAGCCTTTAATTCACTGATCAATAACCTTGTGGCCCATACCCGCCACTTGTTCCTTATGAAAGATATGTTTAGCAGCACTACAGGGATTTCCACAGCATTCCTATACACTGTATAAAAGGTTTGACAGAAAATGAATCCTTGTCTTCACTTCACACCACTAATTATTAGAAGTTGGATGTGCTCAAATTCTAAAAACAATATGATTATTAACATTTTATCACATTGTTTACAGTGTAAAGTAGTTTTGTGAACTCTGACTATACTGACTTATACTATAGTCTACTACTATCACAGGACAAAAATATAATACATTATTATGGAGGTATTACACAGCACTAACCAAATCCTATAGTCCCCTATACCTAGTTTGTAAGGGGTCTGTTTCTGTTACAGTAATAAAAGAGATTCAGGTGGAAAACATGTTCCTATCCTTTCTAGGAAACAAAATCCATGGGAATCTTTATTTCTAATCAACTTCATTCAGAACTTCCCCACTGAAAAGACCTGCATCCTACCAGATCTGCATCCTAAGATGCGGTAAAAGAAAATTCAATGTTTGTGAATCTGAATCCTTGCCATTGTCTGCATGTTTAACCTGTGGGAGCACATCCCTGGCAGACCAGCAGGCAGAGGTGAACAAAATATCAACTGATAAAGTCATTCATCAATTCTATGCAGAAAGGTCGCCTCTGGGCCTGTGCTAATCTCAGATGAACGGAAAGACTGTGGAAATGTGTGTTGTGGTCAGATGTGTCCACATTTGAGTTTGTTTACAGGACAAAAAAGGATATCAAAGACAAAAAGGACCATCTAAACTGTTACCAGCAAAAGGAGCAAAACACACCACTTTTCATGGTACGGTGATGCATCAGTGCCCACAGCATGGGTGACTTTGCACATGTATTAAGATACAATTGACAGAGATGCATAAATTGGGATTTGTCATCAGGGCACATTTTATATAGGAAAGTCCATGGCTATTTCAGCAAGACATTACCAGGCTTGACTGTGTGACTGGCCTGCCTGAAGTCCAGATTTGCCTCATATTAAACAATGTATGGACCATAAAGGTACAGAATCAGAGAATGGTGACCATGAACTGTTGAGCAGCTGACATCTTGTATGAAGCAAGAAAAGGTTCAAATTCCACTGGCAAAACATGCAGGTAAGTAGTCTGCCCAGTTCCCATTGACTAAAACGGATGCAGATAATAGGGAAGGTGGTGCAGCACAGTGCTAAACATGCCTCTGTGACAACTTTTGTTGACATTTGCTTCCATTTTCAAAATATAGTGGTTAGCTGTAAACCTTTTCTTGACTCTTTTCAATTTTTTTCTTATTATCCCACAATTACTTAATTAATTACTAAAAGATTATATATATAAAACCAGGTAGTCTCAACATTGCTAAAATTATTCTGTTGGTTAACATTTTAACATACTGTTGCCACAGTCAGAGAAGATTTATACTCTATCCTCTACTCAGGAATGGGCTTGAATACAGGATCTAATAAGAGTGAATTCAGCAGAACACAGCCATGCCCTCTCTTTACCTCAGCCAATCTCAGGTGAAGAAGAGCGTTCTCCGTCTCCAGCTCCAGAATCCGTTCCTCTTTACTCTGTTAAAACATTATTAGCATTAATATTAATTAAAGACACCTAAATTCACACAAAGCAACAACAAGGAGTTAAAACGAGTATAAATATAGACGTTCAGTCGTACAACAGACTTATTAAGCAGCTAATGTTAGAGTTACTAGGTCTGTTTAGCAGTGAGTAGACTACCATCAGGGAACAGAGAGGTCACTTACCCGCAGCTTGTGCTCTAGGAGGTGCACTTGGTGTGCAAAAATCTGGTCTCTGTTAATAAACAGCGGCATTTTATAACTCTAGAGCTGTGAGAGATGTGAGAGGTAGTGTCATTGCTCTGCTCTGTGGGTCCGTTACAGTGCTGTGCTGTAGTCTAACTGTAATCCAATTAGCCGCTCTCTCACAGGCGGTCCTGCGCTCACTAGCCCATTTGGCAAGAGGTGCACAACACAAGCTCTGACCCTTCTGTTCTGCGTTTTAGTTCCAGATCCAGTGTTACTCACATGGAGATAGACTTCAGTAATAAATTACAGTGTCTGATAAATTGCAGTTTCCCATTTCCCACACTTTAGTTACCATTCCAGGTCTGAGGCCTATAGAAAAACAACCTGAATTTCCTTTACAGCTTGGCGCCACCTGGTGTCGGATTTAGACTTCATACCTTTACTCTCAGGCTTAAGGAGTAAAGGTGTGAAGTGTAAATCAGACACATGTATCGAGTTCTTCATATCAAACCAACAAGCTATAGTCAAAGCAGAAATGTACAGCCAGGTGCATAAGTATGTGGACTGTGACGGATTGTCTTCCTCTTTTTTGTCTCTTCTGTCTCTGTGCAGCACCTCAGTGGGTTTCAAATGAAGGAATCAAGGTGTGAATAAATGAATTACAGACATTTTACACAGTCCATCAGTTTTCACAGGTGCAAAAGTAATTGGAGAATTGACAATTGAAAAGCAGTTTCATGGCTAGGTTAGTTTCAAATTCAGGAGATAAACGAGGTCTGCCGATGATTCTGCAGTATTACATTTGCATGTGGAAGCCGTTCATAAAAACTCTCGTTATGAAGGTCCAAAGAGGCCTTGATGGAAGTGAATAAAGCTATTAGACTAAAAAAAAACAAAAAACAAACAAACAAACAAAAAAAAACATTGTCCCTGTTCAAATATATACTGTGATATCGGCAGTTATAAGAATAAGCAGGAAACATCTTGCCTGGAAAACAAGGAGCTGTATATTGTAGAGCTGGACAGACTGTCGACAGATGTATCAAGAAGGTGTGATGGACTCACAAGCAATGATCTAATAAAGCCCCCTCACCTAAATGTCACAGGACATTTGTAAATAGACCCTAAACTAACTTTGAAGCAAGATGACCCAAGAATATCTCAGCACTAGAGGTCTTCTGCAAAACAAGCAAGCAGCGATTTCTGTGCACAAGTTTTTGGACAGACCACATTGATTATTTGGATTTGTATTGTTTTTAATGTTAAATAAATTAGGTTTTGCTGAAATAAATTCAATTAGGCTGCTTATTACCTCTCAATAAAAGAAACTACAAAATGCCAAGGTTGCCAAAACACTTGCATACAGCTATATAGATATAGGTTTATTGCTTTAAGTAGTACAAATTGTTGACTGTTTTAATGTGCTTACTGTGGACTATTCATTCAATTTAAAGACTAACTTTAGTTTTGTTTTCTTAGATATCACAGTGTCATTGTGGAAATTGGTGTGGGTATAAAAGTAGAAAATTAGATTGTTTTTTTCAGAATTTAATAACTAATTTTTTAATAAATTATTTTATAACATTATACAGTACACACATTTTCTAGAGAAGTGGAACATTCCAGGTGGAAGTCTTCAACTGTACAAGCAATGGCATTTTTAAAGTACAGAGCACAAGGTCTCATGTTGCATTCATTATTTATTGAGGAAATACATAGCCGAAGCTAGATATGTAAACTTGTTTTTCCTTGAGGGTTTTAATGGAAAACACCAGCATGTTACAGTATTCATTACATCAATCACAGTCTACAGGAAGCACAGGACTGAGGCTAATTTAGCCTTATGGCACAAGGTACTCTAAGGCAAGTCTACGGTAGTGTATTCAGACGTCTGTTCTACTGCATGTACTCTTCCTCTGTGGACCAGTATAGTGGCCACTTGATTGATAGATAGACTATAATGTATGGGATTACAGCTGGCAACAGCCATGAATAAGACTGCAGGCCTGATCCACAGAAAAGTGAGTTTTACAGTAAAGCTTCTATAGCATGGAATGTGAAAAGGCTGAAGGTTCAAAATCAATACATGATGTACAGGATAAGACTGTTCAGTCAGTTTCAGGTTCAGTTTCATTTGTTCAGGTTTGACAAACATTATACTCAAAACACATCAGACCAGGTCTTGATCAACACCAACAACTTCCTGCCCTGGTCTTTCTTTCATGTTTTTTTTTCATGAAATAAGTATTTCTGGACTGAACATTGATACTTAACATTTGATTGGATTAGAAAAATAGAGTTCATGAATGAAAACCAACAGAATTCACGTAAAAGTCAAACATGTGATCCAGTTATCTATATAAGCAGCTAGTTTTTATGTGTGAGTGTGTCTCACACATAAGGGTCTTTCTCTAGACTCTCTCTACACACATAGCGATTCCCATTCCACCACCAATGCACAAAGCAGCGACTCCTTTCTTGCCCCCAGTCCTCTGGAGTGCATGCAGCAAGGTTACCAACACCCTGCAGCCAGACATGCCAAGTGGGTGTCCCAGAGAGATAGCCCCTCCATTAATATTAACCTGCAGACCAAAGACACAGCAGGACAGGCATCAATATCAACACAAAAACACAAGAACTCTAGAAAAAGACTAGATTTTAGTCCTTTCACAAAGCAACTGACATACTCTTGGTATGTGTTTAATATGACCTGCTATACCTCAAGTTTAATCAGTGTTGATTAGTGTTTATTAATTTAGTGTTAATGTGTGGAGTGAATAATATGAAATAAAAGAAACCTTATCCGTGTTTAGGCCTAGCTCCTGCACCACTGCCACACACTGAGCAGCAAAGGCCTCATTGATCTCATATAGATCCACTTCACCCAGCTGCCATCCTGCTTTTTCTGTCTGGAGAGAGAGAGAGAGAGAGAGAGAGAGAGAGAGAGAGAGAGAGAGAGAGAGAGAGAGAGAGAGAGAGAGAGAAAGAGAGAGAGAGGAACTAAACACAAATGTTTAACTGAGACTGCTGAATTACCCAGACTACAGGTGACACTTACTGCTTTTCTGATAGCTGATATGGGCCCTGCACCCATGATGAGTGGGTCAAGGCCGGTCTGAGCCCATGAGACGATTCGTGCCATTGGACGAAGGCTCCGCCTCTGAGCCTCTGATTGGCTCATGAGAACAGTAGCTGCTGCTCCATCATTTACCCCTTTAAGGAGGAAGACAGACAGCAGATAACATCTGCAGCACACAGTCTACAGCTCAGAGCACCACATGGGACACATGACAGAGTGTCTTTTTTATTATTTGATGTGTTCAGGGTCATGTTGTTGTGTAATGCTTAGAAAAGAATGACCTTGGCCCCACTTCAGTCAAATCATTAGTGAGGTTCAGCAACGTTTACCTACCTGATGCATTGCCAGCAGTGACTGTGCCAGACCCGTCCTTTACAAAACACGGTTTCAGTTTAGACATAACATCTATATTACTACCATGGCGAGGGAATTCATCAACCTTCACTTCGACTGGACCTAACAAGGATTGTAAAGAATGACATTCACTTTTAAAAAGGTCATAGCAATTAGTTAAAATCATCATCCTCTTTTCTTCTAGTTGTAAATGAATAATCTCAAGGAGTAACCAGTGTACTAGAAGAGCACTTTTATCAATGTAAAATAAAAGCTAGACTTGTTTCATGTGCATCTTAAGTAAAACTTCTTACCTTTTCTTGAAGGAACAATAACTGGCACAATCTCCTGGTCAAAGTAGCCAGCTTTTTGTGCTGCCTCAGTTCTGCTCTGTGATGTGACAGCATACTGGTCTTGAGCGTCTCGACTAACACTCCATTGCTTAGCCACATTCTCCGCTGAGGAGAGACAAGAAGTCTCATAACCATACATTAATAAGGGCAAAATAGCCCACTCTCCTGGCTAATCACCAAAAGAGATAATACCGAGTTCTTATTCTGTGTGCTTGTGGTCAGAGCATAACTGTCAGTCAATTGACACTAAACCTTTGTACTAAAAGAAATGTTTGTGGCTAATGTAAATGAAGGCACTGTTAAGTAAGACCAAGACCATCCAATGAAATCTGATGGCTAGATCAGACTTACCCGTGATGCCCATGTGGCAGTTGTGAAAAGCATCGGTGAGTCCATCAGCCACTACAGAGTCCTGCAGTGAAGCATCTCCCATCTTTACTCCTGATCTCATTTGCACTGTGTGAGGTGCCTGAAATTTAAAGTGCATTAATAAGTACCCGTCTACATTGAGACACTGCCAATTTACTAGCACAGTTTACACAAATTATCTTTTTGATCTTTAACATTATATCTCAGTAGTGCTGCTGCATTTATTTGTCATTTAAAGAACAAAATCATAAATGTATGGGATTTTTGTTACAAGCCACCACTTTTGCAAAAGTGAAACAAATCCATAAGAATAAATTTCACACACACCAGCATCCTTAGATTGTTATCCCGATTCTAATTGCATTCTGAAGTAGCGTGAGAATTTCCTCAGAAACCCACAGTGCATCCAACAACAAAGACAGCATCATTCCTCTTTATGTGGTAATACAAAAACACAGCAGCGCACAGAAAGCTCCAATTCCACATGCTGATCCATTTTACTAAGCTTAACATGGACATGTTCAACTTTCAGATTTTCTGCATACTTTAATCAGCTAAAAAGGACACATACAAACCCTGTAATGCCTGCAACATGTTAGGTAAAACAGGGGTAATATGGTAAAAATATCAAAAACATACAGATGTCTGTGGTCTGGATCACTGGTATCTACCTAAATAGAACCTACCCGACTCATGCTCTCCATGCCCCCAGCCACCACCACAGTGGACTCCCCTGTCATGATGGACTGAGCTCCAAGACACACGGCTTTCAGACCAGAACCACATATCATCTGACAACTCCACGCTGGCACTGGGTAAGGGATACCTGCTCCAACACTAGCTTGCCTTGTGGGGTTCTGCCCATGACCTGAGGACAGCAGTCGAAACATGTTAGGACTGTGTGGACATTACTTCAGCTGTCTTTATACTTCTTTGCAATGAACATAGTTCACAGTTGTGATTCATACTCAAAACACAGTCAGGTAATCTGTAATGAAGTCACAAATAAAGACACTGTGACAAGATCATGCTGATAACAGTGACTATTTGTTATAATAAATTGTATAGTATAAAGTATTACCAGCAGTGAGCACATGGCCCATGATGACCTCGGATACTTCCTCTGGTTTTACACTGGCTCTCTTAAGTACATCCTTAATGACTACAGTACCCAAGTCATTAAGAGGTACACTGCTTAATGCTCCATTGAAGGACCCTTTAAATGACAAAAGCACATTTGATTTCAACCATGGTGTTACATTATGCTACAGATGTATTCAATTATGAAAAAACACATAAACTCTACAATCTATTACATATTGAATAATAACTAGCACTGAACTACATGCGTTTTTCCCCACATTGTTATTAGGAAGATGCAATGTCTTATTTAGACACTGCACATGCTCGGACATATTTATTACCATTAATTCAATCGACCAACGTCACCAAATTCTGCTGCTTTGTGTTTGGCCAATCAGAAGCAAGCGATCTGCATCGCCCTACAGTAGCTCAACCAATCACGGCTCGAGGACGCTGGAGAGAGCGCCAGCGAACCAATGAGAGTCGACCTCCGTCTCTGCAGCGCTGACAGGAGAAAACTCCGAGTGACCGGGTTGCAGCATTAGTTGACTAAAATATGAAAAACTACATATGTCGACATGCACCCTGGAGCGATGCAGAGAGCCGCAGTTTAAAGAGTTCAAGAGAAGCTTTCAGTAATCAAAAACACAGCGATACAATTAAAACACATGCACTGCTTCCTTGTCCAGCCTGTCACTGAGGCTGTCCCAACAGCGACGTCTCGGAGCCCGTAGCGTGGGGTAACAGACCTTACCTATAGGAGTCCTGACCGCAGACACGATCACGACTGGCTCGGTGTTCATTTTCCTCAGTTAGGTGCTGACTTAAGGTAGAGAATCGTCGCTGTACACTCAGTGCCAGTCCATTTATTGCTGACGGCCCTCCCACAGAGGATCCTGATTAGCATGCCGCTGCTTTCATTTGTTAGAAAGGACCATAGACTGAGGCGAGGACTCAAAGCCTCGTTTTGGCACCATCTACAGGCCTGGACGACCAGTTACTTATTCCGGCTGTGGCTATTGAGTCTTTAAAGGGAATATGTATACTAGTTTACACATGAAAACAAAACAGCTTAACACTATTACTGTGACCAGTTTTGCATTAAAAAAAAAATTTTATTAATTGTAGTTTTTCACCCATATATATATTTTTAAACAGCCACTAGTGGAACAGTTAACTTTGTAATACCTGCAAAGCTGTGTGTATTGTCAAGCCTTTTGTTTAGTCTATAGATTTGCATAAATTTGAAATGATGCTAGTGTCATTAAAAGCCTTTATTGATATTTGGTCAGTACATGAAATGAATTGAAATCAGAATATGAATCCGACAAGATACATCTCAGGAAAAACCAAAAACAAACAAAACACACAAATTGAACAAAACTTCTCGTCATGGGGAGGAACAGAAAACATTTTTAAAAAGTTTTACATCAACAAACTAATGACATTCTGAACCAGCATGGCAAGTGAAGCAGCAACCTGCAGCTTCATGACTTAATTAAACCATATGATGCAACAAGTTTTTAGTGAGTGAAGAAATGAATTGTACAGAAACTGGCGTTCAAAATGACCAAGGCTGCAGAGAGAGAAAGTTTTAAAACCTTAAAAAAACGGCAAAAATAACATCCAATCAAATCTACAGATTCATTCATCTGGTGTTCAAATTGGCTTTCTGAAAGAATCGGTTATGACAGGAAGTGGTTTAAAAAACAAAACAAAAAACAACCTGTACATCTCAGATTTTTGATTTCTTAAGCAAAAACTAACTGACCCTAAATGTGGCTTTTGTTTGTCATGAGTATAAAAAAACAAAACAAAAAACAAAAAGTTTAAGAATATTACAAAACCGACCCTGACGAGGCATTTGAGGCTACTGAGGAGTTGGTGGTGACAGTAGTAGCAGCTGCAGTCGAGTCCAGGCCGTTCTGAGCACCATGACGCGTGCTTGTCCTGTTGCCCTTGGAGACAGCAGCAGCCTCGTGGGAGTCAGCATTGGAGTCCGTGTCGTTAGAGTGCTGGGTCACTGATGTTTCGCTGCCTGTTGGAGAGTCCACGCTCTCATAACCTGCGCTCAGCTGAGTCACATAACCTTCCCCGCCGCCCTGACTCCCTGCATCCTCCGAGTGGTTGGAGAGTTTTGACACGCCCCCATGGGTGGGGCTGGACACGGAGGGCGACAGCGGATAATCCTCATCTGCGCTGCTTGCTTCGCGGTACAGACTGGACCCGGACGTGCCTCTCTGAGACGAGTTCCCGTTGGAGGGTCCGTTGGACACTCTCCCGCAGTCTTTCCCTCCAGCTGAGCTGATGGCAGACGCTGCTTCAGTTTGAGTGGGCGGCTCTGTGGATGGGGGAGAGGGGGAAGTCCTGCTGGGACCGGCTGCACCAGAGCTGCCCTGGGCTTGAGCTTGCTGAGACAGCTGCTGCCTAGTTTCCCTGAGCTGCTGCTGCAGAACCAGGATGGTGCTTTGCATGCCTTCCACCTCCTCATCCAGTTGAATGATGAAGTCATTCAACTCTGAATAACAGGACAGAGACATATGAAGTAAACATTTGTATGATAAGGGACAGAAATAGCTAACATTTTTAACGCAAACAGTACACTGGGCTAAAGGCAATAGGAGTGCACAATATCATCCTATTCATTACAATATTCACAGATAAATGGGGAATTATTTATTTAATTTGTACAATTGCCATTCAGTTGTCATGCAGCCATGGACATTTCTATTCTTTTTCAACTCAACACAGGAAATTGCCACTACTGTTACACTAACTAGATTGATCATGCTAGTCTCCTAACATTACATTCATTCAGTGCTGTGACTAGCCGTTTCGCTGTCTGTAATGCAGGACCCTGCAGCAGATTATGAGGGCAACCAGCACATAAAAAAACAACAAAATAAGATACTGGGGCATCGGTTCCACCACCACTGCATGATAGACTTACTGATGTTTTCACCATCCATTCTAGACTTTTTCTGAGGCGGTCAGATTAATGAACACACTACTGACCAGCATTCAGCTCAAGCAATTATTCTTTCCAACGCCCATCATAGGCTGATCACAGACCTTAGGTTTGTTAGATTGCTCTTAACAAGCAACCCAAAATGAACATACTGAACTCAAACACGCACTTAACTGTGATCAAAGCCATCACTGTATGCATTGCACTTAAAATTCTTCAACACTGCCATGGATCTCTGACTGACCTTCCCACCATTGCCAAAAAGCTGCACTTTAACTATAATTAAATAATTCTACCCAGATTTTCTGTGTAGTTACAACTGACAATTGTTTGTCTGCACTGTCCACATACTTCATACATCCATTTACTATCTTGCTGCTCTACAATCTTACCTGCCCTTGTCCCAGTGTGAAATTAATGATCAAAGGTTTAACTACTCAGATTAGGGCTGGGCGATAAGGTAAAAATATTGTATTACAATACACAACATTTATCACAATAGATGTGATTTCAGACACAATGCACCAGTAGTGACATTTTTAAAAACTACCATCCATGTACTCTCCCATGTTTAGTACATTGATTTTTATTCAAAATCTGTTGCACTTCATCCAGTTAAACCAGACTAATTACATCGTTTGTGATGAAATGTGATCAGTGTACTTTAAGCATTGACGAGATCCATAATATGCTTAGAAAAGTATAGTGCATCAGGATAACTATTTTATCACATCATGATAAATTGTCATATTGATCACCTAGATCAATGTTCTTCTACTAAACACAAGGTGTTAAATTATCGGTTATTATTATCAGACATTCTTAACCAGTGCATCTCTACAAAACATTAAAGCAGAGAGAAGATGCAGCTTACAAAACACCGAACAGAAAAGCCTTTTCTCACCATCCTGGCTGCTCTTGAGCTCTTCACTGTACTTCTTCTGAAGGGCAAGTTCGGCCTCCAGCTGAGCGATGCGGCCCTGGGACAGCTGCCTGCCAAGCTCCTGGTTTTCCTGGATCAGCATGCGGCACTTCGCCATCAGCTTCTTACCAGTCTGGCTGCAAGGGAGACAAGTCTGACATCACATGGTGAACACAGTCATGGGCACAACACGGATGGCCATAGCAACTGCCAACCATTGGCAACACTGAGGGGGCAGGTTCAAAACACATTCATCACTTTTCAAAAGATGACCTATAACATTCAAAATGATGCATGACTGATGAACAATTATGATAAAGTCAGTGATAACTGTGACAGCTGCACCACTTACCAAAACACCATACCGGTATCAACAATCTACAGATGAATAGTTTAAATTAGAAACTTCACAACGTAACATTCAAGAACCCCATTAATCAAATGGCACCACCAATTAAAACACAGACACCAAATAAAGATGGTTTTACACACCAAGGGTAACGGAGAATCCCAAAGCATAGCTTGCAATAACCTCCAAAACTAGCCATGTAGACTAAATGCACTTGTTAAATTCATATTAGTAATGGCTTTAAAATATAAATAGCAAATAACTAAATACGATCCTATATTAATTGTTTCATTGTGCATACAACGATGAAAATAGCTTGTATGGCCATTAGAAGTCTGCTTATAGGTTAATGATGCACATACACTTCTGTGAAAACTCAATTTAGAACAAAACAAAACAAACAAACAAAAAAAAAATCATTACTTGCAATGCCAGGATTGGTGGTCAAATCTGACCACGTCTGAAAGCAGACCAAGCCTCAAAAGTTTATGACTGTGGAAAGTGACACTCCTGGATGATCTTCTGGGTAGCAAAAAATTAAAGAAATGGCCTGGACAAAAGGCAGATACAACTTAATCTTGAGATCCAAAAAAACTTTCATTGTAATTAGCACACTGGGGGTAATGTGTGTGGCAGCTTATAATGAGTAACAAAACCAGTCATCCTTTTTCAAAACATCAAAGTAAACCAGAAGCTTATTAATGAATATGAAGAGATTATGTCTTAACTAAAGTCTCTGAGGCCAACTGTCTTTCAAACCTTTTCCATGCAGATGTTTTGAATTTCCATCCTTAAAATCTAAAAGCACCTGATCGCTAGAAAATTAACAACACTGAACAGTTCTGCAACCAGAATACATCACAAGGAAAACCCTAATAAAAATAAGAGTAAAAAGCTCCTAATGAACATACTAAATTCCAACGTGCACTTAACTGTGATCAAAGGACACAGTAGAATAGACATACATATAAAAACAGCTTGTTCAGTTATCTGAGACACATGAGCATTCACATTGAAATAAAAAGATTGCATCTACAACAGTGTATTAGCACTTCCTTGGGCATAAACAGATTGGTCACTGAAGAATAGAGAGCCAATTGTACATCATCCCCACTCCCTCTCTTTTTTTTTTTTTATAAACTACACTGCTGTAAATGCAAAACCCATTTCCAAGAACAAACATAAACAAAGCAAAAATATAAAAATACGAAACACAAAAAGAGAAAAAGGAAAAATTAAAACACTGTACCGTCTTTTTCACCGATGAGATGGACATTAACCAAAGTCTCTGAAGACCAGGGGGTCTTACTTTCTCCCCCCCAAAGTATTACATCTTTACAAGGGCTCCTCCCCACAGAGTCTTAGGATCTTATCTCCTCTCATTGTATTTCATCACACTACTGTCCCCTTCCCCCATGTTGCTTCTATAGTCTTACCCAGAGTCTTTAGAGTCTTGGGAGTTCTACACTGGTGGGGGTAAAAGAGGGGAGTTATTCCTGTGCAACATTTTATAGGGCTCATGTTTTAAAAGTTCAAAATCAATGTTTTTTTTTCCTCTTTTCTTTTCTTTTTTTTTTTAAACTACAGTTCAATCAGCTCCAGAGCCAACGCCTTGCTCAAGTCTCTCTCAACGGCCACAAACGAGTTATTACAGCAAACTGTCTAACATGAGTTGTTGGGGCTGGAAGGAGGGGTTGTTTCCGCCGTGACCACCTCTTCAGGAACAGTCCCGATTCCTTCAGGCCTCTGTACCATGAGGGGGTGTGGGGAAGAGAAAGCTGAAACAACAGTGTCACCTGACCAAAACTGTCTTTTCAGTTTCTGTTCTCTTTCACTTTTACATTACGGTATGATAAAAGCAGCACAGTACAAGAAAAAAAGTCTCTCTGTTTTTGGCTTTTAAGTCTGAGTCTTGTTGTGAACATAGCATTTCAGTCTTCCCCCACCATTATCTGCACTCCTGCAGTGGAGAAAGTGAGGGGGTGAGTCAGGAAAGTCTTGACTTTTGTTTGGAGGGGGGAGTTATTTTAGTTTACCTATCAGGTGTAAATTTCCAGGCACTCAGTTCATTTTGGGCTTGCTCCAGTTTGTCTTTAGTCTGTTCCAGTTCAGCCTTCATTTTGAGGAAAAATAAGTTGATGGCTGGGTCCACCATGGAGGATCTCAGCTGAGCCGCACTGGGTTGCTGGACTTGCTTCAGGTACTGGATCTGGGTCTGCAGGGGGAGGAATAGTGTTAGGAACCTACAGCAAAGAAGGACTGGAATCTGGGTATTTTAATGCCCCACTGATCTCCTGTAGCCATCAGCTCAAACAAAATATTTTCTTACAATTTACTCATCACAAGTAAGGAACAGTAGAAAGAGAAACTGTTCTGATCAAAGTATATTAAACACCACATCTGTCTGCTGCGAACTAAAGGCAGGGATATGACTGCAAACAACATGAAATCATACAGGTGACTTGAAATGACTGGCCAAACTTTGTGTTTACCTGCACAACACCAGTTAATCTTTAACCAGATAAACAATTGTGTTCATGACTGTAAATTAGAGGTGTTATTGTATTATGATACACAATGTGCTTTTTATGAGCAACCCTGACCAACGCATGTTTCATAGAGAGCATAAAGAGTCCAGTTTTAAAAGATGGAGTGCAGCAAACGTATAATTAAAAACACTGTACCAAGTTTGGGATAGTATCTGGGTGTCCCTCCTCAATCTGCTGTTACTGGGTCGTTTTATATGTCAAAATATGGCTTAAGTGCTGACAATCACCCACTCCTCAACTGTGAATTAAATCTAAATGGGCAGGACTTGTTCTGAGGCTTACCAACAAAAGCTGAGCCTGAACACTACCACTAGTCCTGCAACACAACGATTATACACATGCAATGTAGGATACGATATACCATTACCACAGGAATGCTTGCTACTCACAGCACATCAAACTAATTCATCAGATTTTTAAATCATCTCTTTGCTGAACAATGTTTGAAAGTTTGTTCAATTACAACCTGTAAAGACATTTTCTGCTGCACATAAACTGATTCAACTTGCTGAGGTAAACAACAACACAAAGTAAAATTCTTATTTCTAATATGGGCTGACGTTACAAACTGACAACTGACAAATCTCACTGGCGCTCTTCCCAGACTGAAGCCCAAATGTGAAAGAGGGTAAAATAAGACATCTAGTACAAGTCGGAAACTCTCGGAGGAAGTGTAAAATCGCCTCAACTAGGCCTCTTACCTCCAGCAACTACCAACAAATACTTTCACTATAAACAAATTTCCACTTCCATGCAACATTCCCCCAATGTGAACAGCAGCTGGAGCCGAAGCCAGCAGGCCAGTCAGTTGAAGGAACAGTTAAAGGAAAGTGGTACTGGTGTTAGGTGACTAGGATACTTTAGGTGACTTTTAACAGAAATACTTACTGTGCATTCCTGCATTTCCTGCTCCTTAGTGGCCAGCCTCATCACCAGAATGTTCTCCCTGCGTGCAGACTCCTGCTGCTGCTGCTTCAGCTTCTCCTCAGACTCTTTCAGACCAGTCACATCATTGGCTGTGGAGAGAACATGCAACTTCAATACAGCTCACACAGACAGACAACACACAAATCCAGAAACACTCAGCATGCATGTGTCGGGACTTACAATTTAAATCCGCATACTTCGCCTCCAGCACCTGGACATAGGCTTCATGCTGTTTCCACCTAAGATGGGGGAGGGGGTATTTATTTATTTATTTACTTACTTACTAAAAAGGATTTCAAAAATACAGACATCTCTCTAATAAAAACACAAGCTCATCCTTACCTTGTACACAGCTCCTCTCTGGTCAGGGTCTTCATGTCTGATTCACTAAGGCGAACCTGAACGGACACACAAGAATCAATAAGCCGACATGGCAGAGATCTCCCCGTTAGATCACACAGCTAAGATCACTGCGCCAATTCGCTCACCTTCTTCGGCAGAGGCTCTTCATTAGTCATCTTGATCTCTGCAAAAACGAGAAAAACGCATGAGAAATTGCTGCTCTCCCTCCAAAAGCAAACCAGCACACAGCCACTCCGCACTGGCGGCTTCAACGGCACGAAATGGCCACAGAAGAAATCTGCGTGGTCACGCAGTCCGCCAGCACACGTGTTTTAAGACGGCTTATTTCACCTGTTTTTATTTTCACGGTTAAAATGGTGCAAAGTTACATTTCATACAATATTATTTAATAGTATAACTGCTGTATCCTTTCCGAGAGGAACAGAAAAGTCGAATAAGGGAATCAACGCCAGCCTCGTCGTGCCCCGAGTCCAAGCAAAATGGACCACAGCTAGGACTTGCACCGGGCATAGTAAAAGCACTGGACCTATGGAGATCCAGCTAAAGGGAATTAACCCATTAACAGGGGCTATTAGCTGAGCTTAGACCGGGTTTAGGAGTTCGCTAGCTACGTTCTCGCTATCTAGCTAACGTTATACTTTACAACCTATCGCATTTAAGCCCATATTTCGATAGCTAGCTGGCTAGCTAACGTCCGTGCTATCTGGTTATGCTAAGTTATGTTAAGCAAAACGTCTCCAGAGACTTCCTATCCCCAAAAACCTAAACGAGGCCCTTTGCTGGTGATACGCGGCGGCAGTGTAAGCAGCTAGCCAACGTGAACAGCTAGCTATAGCATGGCTGGAGCTGCAACCCGTCTTAAACACAGAAGCTGGGACGAGCTGAGCTGAACGGAGCGCCTCGTCGGGTCAGACACACGGCTCCAGCCGCTGAACAATTTTCGACGCATATCCCCTAAACTACATTCGAGGAGAAACCCGAGATCAGCTTGCTATTTAGACCAGTACCTGCCGGCTTCGTGTGTTATCAGTTTCTTGTCACAAAATGGCGGAAAAGGAAGAGACTCTCCCTCCGACGAGAAGCGCAGCGCTCCTAGCTTGTTTACCAAAAACGAGCCAAAAACAGACAGCCGTGATACTTACAAGCCCTGATTTAGTTAGACCAAGATGAGCCAATCTGCTTCTGGCACGCGATTAACGAGCAACTCGTCCGTTTTATTAGCGGATTTCAATCTTAAAACGAGCCAAGCTTAAGCTTAACGCGAGGTCCGCGTAGCCGCCATCACCGCGAGGACGATGGATGTTCCGCCGCAGAGGCTGAAGGGGCGGGGCGGCTTAGATGATGTGGATCGCAGCCTGTTAACTAGTTCAGCAACCGACACTTTATCCATCTTTAACTTCCGAAATAATTTGTCAAAGACACTTTGCATAATTTAAAATAACAATAATAAATAAATAAATAATTTATTTTAATATCATAATAATAATGATTTTTTAATATATAATTTTCTTGTTTTATTCCTGTACTTTTCATCATATATGTCATATCGTATATATCGTATATTCATATGACAGGTCAAAGCATTTCATTGCATCTCTAAATACGAAAGTATCATTTTCCATAGCTGTAGTAATACAACTGGCGCCTTCATATGGGTGATTCTGGTAATATAGGGAAATCGGGGCAAAATATATATTTTTCAAATCGTAAGCACGTGCTTTATTTCTGCTTTAATACATATCATGCTCTGGACATTGTTTACCACATTTCTTTACTAATACTCTAATACTTACAGTACTAATGTATTTCATGCCACTGATGATCTAACAGTCCGGTAGGTAGAGCAGTCCTGTTAACCCTTGCCCCTGTTAAAGCTGCTCAACACACAGATACTTGTCTGCCCACCATAACCTACAGCGTCCTACAGCAACCTTACAGCACAGAATCGTTCACACTGCAGTAGTGCTCGGTTTAGGACGCAGGGTTTGTAAGCCAGCCCATCATCATCACATTTCAGTGATAAAACACACCATTCTAACCTCAAAAAGACTGACATGATCAAACACTCAAACGGACCCTCGCTATTTTAGATTACAGCAGATATCTGCAAGCAGTGGCAAACCAAAGCATTGCAACAGCAACGGGGCCAGCCAGTGAAGCAGCACGGGCCACGTGAATCATTTTGAGGATGGGGGAGATTTCTTTCTTACAGATTGTCCTTATTACAGTAAATGTAAGGTATTTGAGAATAAACTGCCACCTAAAGTGTCCATAAAGGTGTTAAAATGAGTCGTTTGCAAATTTGGTTCATCTCAATTGCCGTAGTATGTGTACACAGAAACGCAGGGACGTGTGTCCTCCCCCAGCGGGCAGTGATGGTACGTTCCTGCTCGAGTTCAAGTTGAAATTTCAAGGGCAGGTTAGAATGGAGGGAGTGAGTGATTGAGGGGGGAACCAGCACCAGCAGCAGCAGTAGCAGCTCTGTGCTCATTGTAGCCAACGTTAAACGAAATATGAACATGTTGAGCAGAGTTGGACATGTTCGCAGGTAATGATAAACACTCGTAAGTTACTGAAGCCTTCGCAATTTACTGCGTTTTTCAGTATAACTGCCGTTTACGGGAGCTGTTAGCCTAGCAAACAGTTCTTCCGAGACTCCAGGGAGCTGACGGTCAGCGTTAGCTAGCGTTAACACATGCCGCGCAGACAGCCAGCGGGTCCAGCGGGTCCAGCACAACACACTGCGTTGATTTTATAAGTAGATAGAGACTCGTTACAACCAAAAACATCATTTCACTGCCACTTTTAGCCCTTAAACTGCCACACAGCAGGTAGCTAGCTAGCTTTCTGAGTCCCAGTTATGTTTGTTAGCCATTTCTGGCAGCGGCACAGTAGCAGCTTATGTAATTAAGCTCAGCGTTATAGCTAGCACTACATGCTCAAGGGTAGTTTAGCTAGCTAGTGCTAGATAAGTTATGACTCGTGCTAACTTTTAGACATAAAAAGGAAATATCTAAACTTGATGATCGTTTACCAACGTTTATCAAAGATGATTATCAAAGGACAAACCATTCTTATTAATGCAATCTCTGTTGCAGCTGCTGTAATCTTTCATTGTCGTCAAAAATGGAAGCTCATCCCCTAAATAAAACATGAATACAGCTTGGCAAAATTGTACAGCGTTCATTCTACGTGAGTTTTGTCTGCCACATTTCACCTTTGTCCCCTTCTGCTATTAGGTGCACAGCCACCTTAAACCCCTTGGTGGGTGCTTTGGCCTCCAGACTGAAGCACACACTTCCAGACCTCCCTTATGACTACGGGGCGCTTGAGCCCCACATCTGTGCTGAGATCATGCAGCTTCACCACAGCAAGCACCATGCCACATATGTCAACAATCTCAACGTTACTGAAGAGAAATATCAAGAGGCTCTGGCCAAAGGTGAATCCAAGTTTATCCTGTTCTAACAAAAGTGTTGATTCCCCCACCCAGAGAGTGATGGCAGGTTTGCTCTGTTGTATGAGACGTGGGCTTGTATTCACAAGGCTTCTTAGAGAAGTAGTGTTGATCTAGGAAAATATATAAAATATTGGGCAGTGGTGGTTCAGCGGTTAGAGCGCTGGGCTATTGATGACAGGGTTGTGGATTCGATACCCAGGCTCGGCAAGCTGCCACTGTTGGGCCCTTGAGCAAGACCCTTCACCTGCTCTGCTTCACCGGGTGCTGGAGTTGGCTGCCCACCGCTCTGGGTGTGTGTGTGTGTGTGTGTGTGTGTGTGTGTGTGTTCACTGCCCCTTGTTCACTAGTGTGTGTGTGTGTTCGCTACCACAGATGGGTCAAATGTGGAGGACACATTTTGCTGTAAATTATGTGCAGTTAAAAAAAAAAAATTAAACCTTATTGACATGAACTGGCTCTAGATCTTGGATGCTTTGTTGATACAGGCACAGACACATTTGGTTGTTTCTGATCAAAAATGTTCTTTGTTCTGTTTTACCCTTTAAAATCTTGTTGGGGTTTTTGTAGGTGATGTGACGACACAAGTGGCCCTTCAGGCAGCTCTGAGATTTAATGGTGGGGGTCATATCAACCACACCATTTTCTGGACAAACTTATCTCCAAGTGGTGGAGGAGAGCCACAGGGTGAGCGATGCAGTACTTTTAATCTGGTTTTTAGATTTTCAGCATGTTTGTTGCAAACCATTAGTGTGGCTTAAACTTTGTGTTTAAGTTGATGTTCACGATGTGGGCAAACAAAGTTTGTGAATTTGTAATATGAATATTACAACATTTTTTTACCCCAGGTGATCTTATGGAGGCCATTAAGCGTGACTTTGGCTCATTCCAGAAGCTGAAGGAGAGGATGTCTGCTGCTACTGTGGCAGTTCAAGGGTCAGGATGGGGGTGGCTGGGCTTTGATAAAGAGAATGGAAGACTGCGAATTGCTGCCTGTTCCAACCAAGATCCACTGCAGGGAACCACTGGTAAGTACTTTCACAATGGAATGGGGATAAACTAAATTATACAGTTCTAATAAGCACACACAGTTGCTAGAATTAAATACTGTAGAATAGTATTTGGGGAAAACAGAACTGTTGTTTTGTGTAGAAGAAAGTGTGTAATAAGCTATGATCCACTGTTCCCTTTTTTTAAACCAGTTCTTTGACCTAAGCATTTCTTGCATTTTGGCTTTTTCCTCTCTTTCTTTTAGGTCTTGTTCCTTTGCTTGGCATTGATGTTTGGGAACATGCATACTACCTTCAGTACAAAAACGTCAGACCGGACTACGTTAAGGCCATCTGGAACATTGTGAACTGGGAGAATGTTAATGAGCGCTTTCAAGCTGCGAAGAAGTAGATGATACACCTGCAATTAAGAGTTCACTGTTTTTTCTTCTTGCAGAACGCACAAATAACCCTACACATTGTTGCTATCAGATCCTGTAATGACTAGTACAGGAACATGAGGAATCATTTGTGGGAAGATCGAAGAAGGTTGTTTGTCAGAATTAGTTGCCATGGAGTAACTGGGATGATGGAAGCTCATGTTTTCAGAGTATGTAATTAAACCATTATTTGAACCAACACTGTGGTGATGACTTGCGTTCTTGAAAACAGATAAGTCAAAACGGAGCATTATTTCAGGCCAGCTTAATGGTTATGGCGAGCTTTCATGTGAGGTGTGTGTGTGTGTAGAGAAACCCAACATTTGGACTTCATCATTGCATGCCTCAGACCTAGTATCATGAGGGATGGAAAATAGACCACTTTCAGTAAATGATGTAATATAGGCTGCGTTATGACCCGAGATCTGTATTGTTTTAATCAGACACATGCACTGGCTCTGCCTATGGGGCTTGGCTTCTGACGTTCTGATGAGGCATAATATTTACTGGCACAGTGGATCGTTAGTGGCGCTAATTACTGCAATGGATTAAATCTAAGCAATGTGCACATTTGCCACTTGCGAAATTTCATTTAGTTCTCTTTTTAGAGTGAACCAAACCAAACATTCATAATAATAATAATAAAAAAATCCAATACATTTACTGCTGCCTACTTTCAGGTTGAAGCCTTACTGTCAGAGAGGGGAAGCTAATATCCTAACACAACACTAGATGGTGCTATGTGCTTGTTTCCCTTAAATGTTCTTGCATTGCATGGGATGATTGGAAAGTAATTTACCTGGCAATTTGAGTGATTAACCCCTATTTGTTTTTGGCACAAGTAGCAATTTTTTTTGTTGTTATTTATTGTAAACAGGAATAATCAATTAGATTACACTTTGAAGCCAAGGCAGTCTTTGCATCATGCAAAGAGGCCATTACTATAGCTACAACTATGGACCTTAGTCTCCTCTGTTAGCCGCTATTAAAATGTGACTGTGATTAATTGCACCAGTGTTTAGATTTTTCCAGTTATTGCTCATTGTATACTTCAAACTGCTGCCATTGCATGTGGCCCCAACAGTGGTTCCCTCCACTGCACACTGTGTTGGATGGAAAGGGGGCTTTGATCAGTCACCCCTGCCCCAACCATTAGGGGGTTTTCTTTTACTTCATTTTTTAAGGAATTGCTCTTAGATTTTTTTTTTTTATTGGACAAGTTTACAGAGAGTGACCAAATAACTTCCAGATGTGTTGACACAGTCAGCCAACACACCCCTCTGTCAACAATTAGAGTGTATAAGGGAAATCAAATCTCACTGGCCCGTTCCATATTTGTTCAGTAATGCTTCCATACTTATGTTATGTAGTGTGGCACACCACCCTGCATGCCCACAGTGCAAAAACATTTCTGTTCTGAAATGCATTACTCTACCTCAACAAAATGTTTCTCTTTGGGAGAGTCTTTGATTGATTTAGACATTTTGTTTATTTGTGTGGGGCCTAGACCTTCGTCTGACTCTTCAGAAAACAATTGCCTCAACACTAGGAGTGGATTAGTCAATTATAATCATGGAACAGTAAATTGCTGCAACAGAAGGCTTGACAAGTTTTGTTTTTCTGATTATGTGGAGTTGCCAGTCTGTTTCGGTTTCCTCAGGTGGAAGGTTCTTGAGTAAGTGTTGTTCATTACTGCACTAAAGTATTGTTTTGGTAGATTTTTTTACTTACTTTAGTAAGGAAAAGTAAGTAAGTAAATGTTCCTTTAGACCTTTGAAATCAAAGCTCAAAGTTCAGGTGATATTTTTTGCCACGCAGTTGAGTTCCAGTGCATTTAAATTTACTTACCTGTATGATTGCATCCAACATTCAAGTTTATAACATGTAAAATGAAACACAACTATCCTAATCTGTCTTTGGGGGAAGACCTTCATATATGTACAACTTCTGTGCTTTTCCCACTCTTCCTACTATTTGTTACGCTTGTTGGCCATTCTGTCAGAAACCCCCACTGTATACTGTAAGTCTTTGTTGCAAGTGTCCAGCTATAACTTCTTTCTGTGCTATTTACCAGCCATCAGTGGAAAAGGGACTGTCATAGGCGATTAACTGACTAGCACTTCTTTACAACGATTTCTTTACATTTATTTGCCATATTTTAAAAAGTAATGCAGGTCAACAATAAACAGTATAAATACAGAAAACAATAGTACTCAAAGTCAAGTAATTCTCATAATCCAAGCAATTATACGTGTCAATGTATCAGTTTTATCAATGTTTGTTTTTTAATTATATTGTGTTTTATTTATATCATATTATAATATTTATGTTTCCATAAGGTTGGTGTTTGCTGAGAATGGCCCACCACCCAAATAATATCTCATAGGTCATAGGATCATTATAGGAATATTTAGCTGTGTTTTTAAAAGGTTCCAGGAAGGTTAGCCTGTAATGTTACAGAAATTATGTTCCAGGAACGTTCTGAAAACATGTGACTTAATAATAATTTGTATCGTTATTAGAACATTTCAGTTAGACAGAGCAGTAGTGCTGACATGGTAGTAGCATGTAAGTGTGGGTTCTTACACACTGTCATTTTGTTATACACTTATTGCGATACCATATGTACCATGCCACTCACATGTTGTTCTCACTGCTGTCTTGAAAATGGCCCACCACCCACATAATACAGAGCCCTCCGTAATGTTTGGGACAAAGATACATTTTACCATAATATGCTCCTTGGTTTTGAATCAAAATTTCCAATTAAACCAATCAGATGGGATTAAAGTACACACTTATTTAATGAAATTTGATTGCATTTCAGTTTCCCCATGTTAAAATTTCAACACTTAGCAATGTTTGGGACATTTGGCTTTACAAGTGTTTATGATTACTCAGGTGTGTCCCATTGCTGTAGTTACCTTTGCTTAATATGAGGATGAGCTGTGCGAATGAAAGCCAAAGAAGCTATCATGAGGCAAAAAAACAAACAAAAATAAAACAGTTAGAGAATGTGTGGAATATATAATCAGAGTCCACCGGTGAGCTCATTAAATAAAATAAATACATTAAAAAGAATTAAAAAAAAAAAAAAATTCTGCAGAATTCTGGGAAAAGGTCTTATAGACAGATGGGACCGATATGAACCTGTATCATTGTGATGGCAAGAGCAAAGTATGAACTGTCCACAATCCAAAGAATACCACTTCATCTGTTAAACATGGTGGTGGGGTGTCATGGTTCAGGCACGGTTACTGGCGCGCTCGCATGCACTCTATATGCTTAGGAGAAAACTGAAGTCAGCAAGGCCCTAAAACAAGCAAGAGATAAAGATGGCTGCATCAGAGGCTTAGCCAAACATCACCAGGGAGCATACTCTGGTAGGCACTTGGTGATGACTTGGTGGTGTATAAATTGCAGACCATAAACAGTCATTGCATGCAAGAGATATGCAAAACTGTCCCAAACACCACTGCTTTGATGTACCTATCATTACTTTGTTTTACTCATGAATGCCCTAAAATGAAGAGGACTGTCCAAAAGGTTTACTGTGGAGCAAAGGAAAAACATGTCTTTGTCCCAAACATTATGAAGGACGCTGTATCTGGTCAGTTGTATTCTCAAAATGGTCTGTAACCTTTTTTTATAGCCTGACCCTAGATTGGGTCATAACATGCTCCCTTCCATTGATGAATGAGCTGCAGTCAGAGACTGTAAACCTACAAAGTGCTTCTATTTGGTGGGTGTTTCTGAGAAGATTGGTGTACCTGAACTGACAAGTCTGTATAGAATGCAGACTTGAAGACAGTTTGGGGTCAAGTTTTCATTGTTCCAGTGATTTTTGCAGAAAACCTCAGTGGTCTGTTCTGTGAACTTTACCACACTCTGTAAGTGCAACTGCACCGTGCATCTCAGCTAAAGCAAAGAGAATAAGTGCAAATGCAAACCTTTTCAACAAGACCATCTCCTCTTCCCCCTGGGCTGGATCTCCAAGTTTCAACCAGAGTGTTCTGATCCCTATAACTCACTCAGTAGTGGGAAAGAGAATGCTACTTGACAGACACTCCTGCAGAAAATGTGATCCGTCAGGGTCTGATACGAGTCCAACATCAGACAGATGCTGGGATATCATTCAGCCGCTCAGGTGTCCTCCGGGCATGCTGAAATCTGTGACTTCCATACGTTTCACAAACGAATTTGGGGACCTGGACGGAGGACTAATGTCAAGGGTTTTGTCCGTGATTTCTGCCTGACTCTCTGAAAAAAATAACCCACTTTAACAGTAGCCTTTTTTTCCCCTGTTCAAACCCATGGCATGTCTCAATGTGGCCTACTTTTCCCTCTTAAATTCAGTGTGCCAGAATTTGCTTCCTTCCACCACAACTCATAAACCAGAGAGGACTTTGCATTCAGCGTACTGTTTGTTCAACTGCTGGAAAAGGAGAAGGAAAATACCATCTATTCAACATCTATTCATCAGGCCAAACCCTTCGTCTCTACCATTCTATCCGTCTGTGCCTCAGCTAACCCGCCTTCTTCTGGACTGGTCTTGGCTCTGTCTGCCACTGTTGTCCTGATTTTGTGTGAAGTACTTGATTGGTGTTCCACCATGGTTCTCGCTACAGTGTTGGTCTCTTTCCCACTCTCTCTCTCTCTCTCTCTCTCTCTCTCTCTCTCTCTCTCTCTCTCTCTCTCTCTCTCTCTCTCTCATGCTCTTTATTGGCCTAAATTTCTTTTTCTCTTTCTCATTCCGAGCCATTTAGTTCAGTTGAACATAGCGCATAGCGTACAATATTGCCATTAATTATGAGAATACCTCCCTCCTCTCATGGCCACTCAGGAGGCCCTTGATCACAGACGCTCACACCTGATAAATGTATTCCCATATAACACAAATTAAAGCTCTTGAGTAAAATGACTAAGAGAATTGCCCTGAAAGATATTCATAACGACACAGATGACTATAAATGTGAGGCTGATGATGGAGAAGCTCGGTTATGCTGCCGCCTTTTCTCTTCTCCATCATTAGCACACAATGTGTTGTTTTTGGAGCCCCTTGTGCTCTCTAGTATCACATTAGTGGCAGGATGTAATTCCTACTGGTGTTTGTTACCATTCTAGCTAATATCTGCTGCTGTGTACTCATGGTCGCTCATGCTGCAGAATTAAAATAGCGCTTTCTAAGCTTACAATAAATCTCCTGCATGCTTTTGCTGGGACTGGAAATATTTTTTTGTTCTAGAAATAGAAAGACCAATGGAAAAAAACCTGATATTTAGATTTGAAACTCTTTCCTTGCTCTTCTCTTACATTTTGTCTGGTAAAAGAATGAATTCCACACAATGCCGAAATGCCAAAAGTAAGCCACCACAGTGGAGTGCAGTGAAACCACAACAGCAATATTGACAAGATCGATTCATCCTTTCCTTTACCGGAAATATCATTCCAAACCCACACACAAACTCAGCTCAACTCAGTACTAATCTAGGAACAAGCCAGTGCTATAGGATATACAGCCCAGAATAGTGTGTGTATGTCTTACATGCAGTTTGATTTCCTTATTTATGTCAGCGTTAGGACAAAGAGGCATGTTCACCCAACCACACAAGCTGTAAAGTTGCCTGTAGTGGACGCTTTGAAGTTAAATGCAAAAACATGTTTTCTTTCTTAGACTGTCTGAGGTAGTGGAAAGCGAATGCTATGACAGATATTATTCTTTTTTATGTGTTTCTAAAAACAGTTGTGAGGTTTCTCAGTAGAACCAAAGAAATTCCAAAAAAACACAGATGCAGATACCAAAAACGTCATATTGAATGGCAGATTGTATTGTATTGGAATATTAAACAGTAAACAGTACCAGGAACATTAAAGCCAGCCCAAGTAGGAGTGGTGCTCTGTGCAAGGCAAGACCTCTTAACTGTAAACACAGGACATTCTCCATCATTCCTGACTTAGCCTAACTGCATTTAACAGCACAGGGCACGCTTAGTGTTTGGTGGCAGGCCATGTTTAATGAAGTAATCACTCACTCATTCTCTAACAATCCCCCGTTCCTCCCCAAAACAACCCTTGCATAAATCTGAATATGGATATTATGGAAGTTCCCTACAGCTGCCACCTGAGGTCCGACTGGTCCGCATTTGCAGACAGGCTGATAGACTGGTTAATAAATGCAGGAGCAACACCTTTGGGTCAAAAGATTTGTGAAGGCACAGGGGGCCAGCAGAGATAAACTCTTTATAATGGTTGTTTCTACATTTTAAACCAGTCAGTTCCAGTAAATACATGAGTCAAAGTCATGAAGTGTCACTCCTTTATTAAAACGTCTGAACAGTTACTGCCTATTGATTCCCCACAGTGTTCTACAAATGATGTACAGCTGCGTGGCTGAGTAACAGTCCCATTCTCAAACTCCCCACCGCTCTTGCTAAATGAACTCACTATGTGCAGGCCGCCACAGACTGCTAGAACTCACTTGTGAAAAGGGTTAATGCAGGAGCGAGCACCTTGGGTAAAAAGAATGTGTTGAGTCTTAATACGCTGAAGGCACTGAAGAAGAGAGATTTGGGTTGATCTGAAGAGAACAAGTCCGTCCATCTGGAAAGGCAATGGGCAGAACCCTTTCCCTGCAAAGAAAAAGACCAGGGAGAGTAGTTCAAGCATGGGTCAATAAGTGCCTCATAAGGGTGGTCTGGGCCAAGACATGGTGAACATAAGTCATGGTCTTTTTCAAGGCTTGAGTGTGGTAAGGCACTGTGTGTGTACCTTGGTAAAACATGTGTTGCTCAGCTGAAGTTCTTCCCAGCAAAACCATGGAGCTAGCAGTTAACCTCAGTAGCTTCAGGCTGGGCGGCTGCGGAAGCCACTGCAGCCAGTTAGCAGGTTCTGGTACTAGGCACCAATAAGCAAACGCCAAAGGGTATACCATAGGGTATGTGCTCGGGTTGCAACTGAGACTACTGTAAATCCACACAAGAGCAGCCAGTCAGCAGGTTGTGCAATTGGGCACTGGTTAGCTAGTTTGCTGCAGAAATAGTTGTAATACCTAGGCAGTTGCAAGCAGTAAGCAGCTTCTAAAACCAGGTCCTAATAGAAAAAAAAAAACAAATAAAAATGAAAAGAAAGTGCTGGTTGCAGTAGGAACCAGTCATTCCACAAAATAGTCCATTTCCATACATTTGGAAAGGCGAGTGTTTATGGTCGTAATAACGAACGATGATGCTGGCCTCTTGTCGGGTCACGTGATGGTGTGTTTGGGAGTCTCTACAGCTGAGGTTCAGCAACCACAGAGGCCCTTTGTCTCATGCTCTTGGACCAAACCCTCATTTTTTTCATTCTGGCACAATTAAAGCTGAACTGATCTTGAGAAATAATCCCATGGGATTTAATCAGAAAGATGAGGGATTTGGCTGCCTGTTTGAATTCAGCAGTACAAGTCAGGAGGGTTGCCCAGGACTAATCCACAGACTGGAGACAGAGGGAGAGAAGAGAGAAAACAAGAGAGAAAAAAATCATTTGGAATATCCACTCTGAAGATCCTGAAACAGGATATCATGCTTCCCAGAATGCTGCGTACACAACACTCTCATCGTGCCAAAGACTTCCTTTTCCATTATAAAAATAGTTGTATACATCACAAGGATGAGTTCAGAACCCTCACTTAGCTTTATAATTGGTAAACATAACAGGACACTTCATATTTTACATGATTTAATAGACTAAGACTTGCAGTGACAGGCAGACCTTCTCCATGAGGTTTTTTTCCCCAGTGTTTTATCCCAGTTACAGACTAATTTCTGTAGCATACATGCATTAGTATTTTGTATTTATAGTCATTCAAGAATAACAGGTGAAAAATACTTACTATAAATAAATATTGTTCATATATATTTTTCAAAACCCTTGGAGTGCATTGGATTATCTTGTAATTATTTGTATTTATGTTTAAAGCAGACACTTTTAACATATCAAACAACCATACCTTTGTAAACCAACTCTGCCTTATGTCAGTGGCTGCTCTAGACATGATGTACATTGGGC
This sequence comes from Salminus brasiliensis, assembly GCF_030463535.1. Taxonomy (NCBI): domain Eukaryota; kingdom Metazoa; phylum Chordata; class Actinopteri; order Characiformes; family Bryconidae; genus Salminus; species Salminus brasiliensis. The sequence goes on along the minus strand of NC_132878.1, from coordinate 59,704,517 downwards.
ATCTACATGATGTACATTGGGCAAAAAAGAAGGAGTGTCCATTACTCTGTGCAAAAAACAAAAAAAAGGCTCTGACTAAAATTGTTAGCTGCTCCAGCTTTTGGAGAGATGCTGAGGCTTTATGAGAAATGTTGTAGTCTGCGGTAAATTGGAGTAGCTAGTCCTGTAGTGCGGCCAGGCAATTTGGGATAAAATGGACTTTTTACCAGCGTTATTTTATAGCATAGCAACATTGTTTTTTTTTTCTTTACTTCCACTGGTAATGGACTAATGTAGTAAGACAGTACCCAGTAGCCATACTTTCCCACGAATATGAAAGACCCATACATTTATCTACAGTACATTTTCTCATACTATTCTAGTATTATAGTAATTTATGGGCCTAGTGCTTATTTTTAGTGTATCCCTGCACTGTTAAAAGAGAGGAAACTGCTGAACCATTTAAGGTAGAACAAAAAAATAATCAATAAGGAAAGAGCAAATAAGTAGCAGTCTTCCAGAAAAGCATACCTGAGCAGAGAACAGGATAATTTGACTAATTTGATGTTTTCTTTTCATGTTGATGTAGTCCATTTGTTACTGTGCGTCTCCTTTCTGTTATTATAACTGAATGTGAATATTTTACTCATAAATAAATGGTGTTGTATCAGGATGCCACAGGAATAATCTTGTACAAAAATGGTGAACTTTTATTTCTGAATCATGTACAAAGAGACATTTTATTTGAGTGGTTAAAACAACAGAAGCTGGTGCATAATTCAACTTTCCTATTAGTTTCCCAGCCTCTGTTCAACTCCTGGCAGGTTTGCTTGCACATTCATGCCTTGTTCGTAACCTACAATTCTGGAAACATAAATGTCTATTTCTGTAATATTCAGATTCCATGACACATGATAAACTTTCCGAGCCGAAGCCCATCTGAAAAGCACACAAAGACAACAGATTTCTCCTGTTACTGACTATACTCTTGAGCTTCTCTTTCTTCATGGCTGTTGTTCTGGGATTGGGACAGTAGAGCTGTTTTCCCATAAAACATCCAATCAGATGAGTCTCCAGCTAATCAAGCCACAAAGATGGAGGAACCGAGTGCCAAGCCATGAGGTAACACGTTCCACTCTCACTGAAAGGTGAGAAAAACAGCCATCATTCCAAATAATGGTTATCAAAAGACGTCACTGAGGTCGGACTCTAGATGGGAATTTATTTTCCAGGCCAAGCTACACAGGTGAAAACTAATTATTGCTAATAACCTTCGTGCCTTTTCTGTGTCAGTAACTGATGTGATTCCATTCTCCTTGAAGGTACATGGGAATCCCGGCCAAGCTTTCCTGTGGATGTACAAATGAATCTTTTCCCTTAAGTGGAAAAAAGATCCTCAGTTTGGAGACAAAACACCAGAGCTTACAGGTCGCTGCAGTTTGGACTTTATCTGCTGTGTTCACACAAAACACATTCTCTGATCTGTGTAATGTCAGAAATGATCAGTGTACTTTCTGCGAGAAGCAACTGAAGCAATCAAGGGGAAAATAACAGAAATGTCTTATAGACAAAGATCAGGTCTTTCAGTCCCTCGTTATTTTTCCACCCCACTGCAGGGTCTGTTTGTCCATTCCTACACCTACCAGCCATTCCGTTCCAATGAATTGTAAACCTGCCTGTCACTCCAGATTAAAAATGCAGTTTTCCACAGACTTCTGGAGTTGATTCAGACTGTCCTCAAGAGTGTGGGAAGCAAGACTCATCTCCCAACTGCATTTACCTGTTACTCAACCTTACTCTCTCTCTCTATCTCTCTCTCTCTGAAGAATTCCTGTTTAACTCTAGAAGATGAGAGCATTTTATTACTGACAAGCCAGGAAAAGAATCACCGATGCACAGGGTGCTGAGAGAGAAGCAGACCATGAAATTGAAACCATGCAGTCGTAGGTGCTGAGTCAAACACACTTTATCATAATTCTGTCTCTGTCTCTGCTTTCACCCAAAACTCATAGAGAGAAATTGGTGGCCTTGGCTGTTAAGTCTGGACTGGATTCCTGGTAAAGAGTCAGAAAAAAATAATCTTCATGAAAAATTGAGGTTAAGGACTAATTAACCCTAAATTATATAAACATTATGTGGTACTGATATTGATTTTAAAGAGTTCCACGTTATTAAAATGCATGCCAAATTAGGCTTATTAGCAGAATTTGCAAACCGTCAGCTTTTTGCAATAAACCAATCAAACAAGAACAGTTTAAATATCTCAATACAGCTAATTAAACAAGTGCTTTCTCCAAATTCAACACACAATGATACTTTTAATGACTGCTGCAGTCTAACCCCCTGAACAGAACCCCCTATAAGAGCAGACATTTGCAAATCAGATGCCAAATCAATGGCACAGTTCAAAGGTAAAGGAACACTGACTGCACTACCTGGACGTGACAAGAAAAGGAAGCTATCATCATCAGCTGCCACCAGGAGGCAGGTGGTCAAAAACCTGCAGCAAGATTTGGTGGCAGCAGGCACTGAGGTTTTAGCTTGCACAGTAAGACGCATGCCCCCCCAAAACATCTACCAGTGTTCAGTATTCCATCTTCACATGATCAGCACCCAATCTTCCAATCACCTCCACCTAGTCATTGATGGCACGCTGGATTTAATAAGGAGATGTTATTGCTGGTCTTTGCAGAAGGATGATTATCAGGTTATTGATATCTGGACTATGCTTTGGACTTTTTTTTGCGTCTACTTGATTGATTTTGAACTTGTTTGCTGATTATTTGAATGTTTTTCCTATAAACGCCACCTTGTTCTGTTTTCATATGGCTTTTTATTTCTTGGACTGGGACTGACTCTGCTTTATTACTCTACATCCAATCATTCTTGGTCTTGGTGTTGCAGATAGCCAGCCAGCAAAGCACAAACTGTAATACAAGCATGAAGCCAATAAAAGTGAAGAATGAGTTATGTTTTCACCACATCAGAGGTTCATTACAACATAAAACAAACTGGTAAATATTGGTGATTGGTAGAATTATCAACAGAATAGGCCTTAGTATATCACTTGGGCCCTAAATTGGTCTCTGTACATATAGCATATATACACAGATATTTAAGGGATGTAGATCTACCTCTACATCAGGGAACCATACAGGAGGTTGATTCCAACCCTTAAAAAACTATAGTTGACCCATTTTCCCACTGATAAACACACAGCAACCTCCACTAACAATAATGTCAACAAACGTCACTGCTAATGTCCATGCAGCTGCTTCTTCGGAGGCAAGGTTCAGCAAGAAGAGCTTAGTCTGATTTATGGTAAGGGTTGAGCTTTTTGCACATTTTAACTTTGTGTTTGTCTGTTTGTGTGTGAGGATGTATTTGCACGTGCACATGTGTGTGTTAGGGATTCTTCCTCACTGCCAGGGGATTTTCCATTGGCAGAGCTTTAGACAAAAACAGATGCTCCACCATCCCCAAAGCCAGGAGACTGGAGTAGACCATCAAAAAACAAAAACAAAAAAAAAAACCAACAACTCCTCAAAGCATTCTGAAATCTCTCTTCTTTCCTCAGTTTTTTTTCCTGGTTACACTTTGCCTGTTCGTTGCATGTTTTCTTCTTCTTTCGTCTGGCTCTACCTTCAAAAAATAAAGGTTCCAAACGGGTTCCTCAGAGCGCTGCTGTAGAAGAACCATTTTTTTGTCTCTTAAAGAATCTGGATTATTGTTTAAGGAACCACTATTGTACATAAGAGTGTGGGACGTGAAAGTGTGAAGAATCTTTTAAAAAATCTCCATGTCCATTACAGAGGTTCTACACCAATTATTGTTTTTCCCCCTAGAACATTAGGTTCAAGTCAACAGTTTGGTCTCATTTATTATGACCTTTCCCAAATTTCTCCTCAATATGCTTCAATGCATGTGAAACCAGTTTTTTTGAAACTGTCACTAACACAGTGCCATTTAACATCCATGTTGGTTACACCCTCAGCAAAAGACTCACTTGGCTGGTACCCCCAAGAGTAAGTCTTCAGTATCATTGCTTATGACTTATTGACTACAAATATGTACATTTCTCCAGAAAACATGAGTATAGTAAAACTTAAAGGTAAAGAATAATAATCTTGGTGAACAAGTATCTTTGTGTGTGTAGCATAACACAGAGTGATTTGGGAAGAAGGAGGGCCATCCAACCCATGTCAGAGTAAGACCTTGTATGCTGTCCTGGGGGATTACCAGTGGTTGGTTCCAGACTTGAATTCCTTATACCTATAAGTTTGTCATACCTCGGTTTAAATGATTTTCCATGTAATTACTTTATAATAATATTAATAATTAATGACATTAATTACATTACTGAAATTCTTTAAATGTAATAAAGGTCACAGAGTTTAAGAGGTAAAACATCCAATAGGTTATTTGCTCTCATGCATCTAATTTTCTATAGAATAGCTCTTATAGGAACCAAAAGTGGTTCTATTATTGTGTCTTGGAACAATGCCACAGAAAATACACCCGCTACGATCATTATTAAGAATCTTTCCTTAAAATCTCTTTGCTGTAAGATATTAATTTTGCTCTATATGCTTTGCCAAACGTTGTTGCTGAGCTTGATTGTGTGAAGTTTCAGCACACGGCTTTACGTCTAGTGTGAAGAGTGGCCAGATGCACTGGAGAAAAATAGCTCACAACTCCACACCTGCTAAATGACTCATTACAACTACTTGGCCCCATGGTGTTTGCAGGCATGATTTCAGTGCACGGTTTTTGAAGGTTTTTGCCGTTACTTACAAAGACTTGAAGGTAACATCACACCTACAGGGCTAAGAAAATGGGTCTGCACCATGGGCCTCATTGAGGTGATTTAGACCATTACAGAAAGTCTTTAACCTGACTAAAATAAACAGTGATTTAAGCAAGTGATCTAATACAGTAGGTTTCCCATGTTTATCTTTACACTCTACAACTCACCCGCAGCTGTGTGTCTATTAATCTATTGCATCATGGAATGAATGATGGAATGAATGTTGAACAAGCTGACTTTTCAGCTATGGCACTAACCAGACACTCACAGCCACCCAGTCCTTTTTCCAACAACTATGTCCAGAAGTTAATATCTCTCCAGCCTGCCCTATAAAATGTGAAGCCGCTATATAAAGACATATTAAGACTGCTCTCAGAATCCATTAATCAATGTATCTTACAGTGAGACCATCAAAAACTTTGGTTTTCCTCAAAGAAAGAAATTTCAAAAGATCAGCTGTGTTCATCACACAGTCAATGGCAATCGCAATTCAATAGAATCAAATAAAATTTTCAGTTTTTTCTCTGTTTACCAGATGGACTAGGACTAAAGCGTTCCTTGATTAGACACCAAAGTGTTTATATTGTGTTTAAATACTATTTGATCATTGTGACAGTGCTATCCATGTTATCTACAGTTATCTATATTCTCACAGGTCTCTAACACGGTATACTATTTGGTATGAAGCAGTATTGAGCTGCTAGTGAGCAATGGCTTCGCCCCTCTTTCATTGCTCACTAGCAGCTCAATACCGCTTCATAACACGGTATACTATTTGGTATGAAGCAGTATTGAGCTGCTAGTGAGCAATGAAAGAGGGGCGAAGCCCTCATCTGTGAGAAAATAGATAACTGTAGATAACATGGATAGCACAGTCACAATGATCAAATAGTATTTAACACAATATAAACACTTTGGTGTCTAATCAAGGAATGCTTCACTCCTGCTATGCATATCAGGCACATTTCCATAATAAATATATATCATTCATGTTACTACATACAAAAAAACACAAAACAGGCACACAAAAAACATTATTTAGCAGCTCCAATGCCATCAGATAAAATTCTACTTCATGGCTACTGTGAAAAGGGTTTAAACTGCAGTCTGGATGCACATCATAAAGGACTCTATAACCACCACTAATTTAACTAATTTACTAATGGTGGTAATTTCTGTAGCTATGATCGTGAAAAACTGAAGCATTGCTCCAGATATGAGCTATGAAAATTCTAACCTATTGAAACCCTGGGGACATTACAGTTCTGCTTTTCTGCACCATGATATTGTATTTTTTAAAACTTTGACATTGAGGACATTGTTTTTTGCAAAAACGACCTTCTGTACAAAGACTAAGTTTAGTTTCTATACTTTTTAGGTCCTACTAATCCCAAATAGGAGAAATTAAAATTGCACACCAAGCAAAAGTCTGGGTCTCAGGATCTCAGGGTTAACAGGCCAGAGGTAATATCATTTTACTGAACCAAAGGAAGGCTGGCCATGTAGAATCTTTACATGTAGGGTTTCTAAATAGTTATTGGGTTATGTGTATAATTATATGATATTGCTGTAAAACCTTGAATTTTTAAGTAAATAAAAGTATTTCAATAAACCCCTCACACTCACACACTTAGTTTTGGCACCTTGGCAGCAGTGTAGATTGAGGGAAGCCTTAGCATTGTTTTCTGCATGCCCTCTAAAGCTCTCTGTGTTCCAGCAATGGTTACAGCATGATTACTTAGTAATTACATGAGATTATTAACACAGTGTAACATAATAACAAACAGATCCTGTAGTGTTGAACTGTTTAAGTAGTTGGCAGAATTGGCCATGTGTTCTCAGTAGGGGGCTGCTGTGGGAGTGTTACCTTAATTGCTTCAAACCAACAGCAGCAGGTCCTGCTTGTTCCTGTTCCTTCCACTATTCCTTGTGTGCAGGTCTTTTAGATTCTTGTGATGAAGTTTTCTGTTTGCATTATGACTGAGTGAGCCTGCTGGCCAACTGAGACCTGCTCCAACAAACACCACTCCTCAGTCTCAATTCAGGATGTTTTCTTAACGTGTGGTTAATAGTCATTACTTTGTATATTACTTTGGGAACCCTATGGCTGAGGAACTAAATGAATGCGAGACTCTTTTATATTTTTCCATGTAGACTGTGATATTCCCAGCACTTAATGAGTTTTCAAGATGTATTAGTTCTTAAAGGATTGTTTCCAATTTAATGACATCAAACCAAAGCCAAGATCAAGAAAAAGAGCTCTCAGCCCCAGAGGTGTGGACTCAAGTCATATGATTTGGACCTGATTTTGTTTGATATAAAACAACAACAACAACAACAACAAAAACTTGCTTTGTACTTTAATTTTAGAAAATCCAAAGGAAGAAGAAATTGGACAGATGCCTATACACAGCCTGGCATTCTGACCACTTAAATCTGGATTGTCAATGAATCTGACTTTCCTTGTCTTGATTATGGACCAGATTCAGACATGGCGGTCTTGAAGTGGGACCTGATGCTAACATGCGTGTCTGGATTTGGGATTTGTACCAGATTTGCTTGTCTTGACTCATGAACTAAGTCTAACATGCTTGTCTTGACTCAGGGCCTAAGTCTAACATGCTTGTCTTGATTCAGGACCTGACTCTAACCTGTGTGTCTTGATTCAGGACCTGACTCTAACCTGTCTGTCTTGATTCATAATCTGACTCTAACATGCTTGTCATGACTCAGAAATTGACTCAAACCTGTCTGTCCTACCTCAGGAATTGACTCTAACATGCTCATTTTGACTCAGAAATTGACTCAAACCTGTCTGTCCTACCTCAGGAATTGACTCTAACATGCTCATTTTGACTCAGAAATTGACTTAAAAAATGTCTGTCTTGATTTTAACATGCTTGTCTTGACTCAGGACCTGACTCAAACATGATTGTTCTGACTTGGGACCACGTACGCTCTACTTCCTTTGTAAGTTTGGTTTTGATTTGGTTTTGATACATGCAAAGGTCCTGACAATTATGTACTGAAACACAACAACTAACAGAAACATTAGAATGTGTCCATGATCCTCAGCTTCTGTTGAATCTTTAAAGAATCTTTAAAAAAATGATTTTATTGTGCATAACACCATTCCACCCTCTCCTGGTACAATATAGAACAGCTTTCACTGCAAGTGTATTTTATTGAACAGTTCAATCATGGAAAACACACAAGACCACATTTGTTTGATTGACTTAGGGTCTGCAGAGCTACTATTTTTGAAACTCACACTTTTCCATTTGCAGATGTTACTGAGTGTGATTTAGAGTGCTGCTGTTAATCTTCACCTCCCTCATCTTCAACAGCATCGCCCTCCTGTTGGCTCACCAGGCAAGTGTCAACTCTTCTGCACTCTTTAAGAGATGTCAGGGATATTTGAGAGATCCAGCATTTCTCACCCTGTTACCATCATTCACCCTTCTCATTTGTACCCTCTCCCTCCATCTTTCTCCTCGCGGCTTTCTGTCCTGGTCCATCTGTCTCCAAGCACATGACGGTAATTCTGGCACTGAAGCATTTCCCGATGGAAAACATTAAAATATAATTCATGGTGTCTGATGACTGTGCAAGCATGCAGATAAGACTAATGTCTCTTCTACACAACTGTCTGTCTGTCCAGATGTTTTCTCCCTCTCTTGTCTATTTCAGCATCTGTTTTTCTCTGCTATCCATTGAACAGGATTACCAGTGTCATTTAACATGTGTATCTAGAGACCAGAATGGTTTCTTCATTAGATGATGCAAGAGCAAAAGAGACACACTGTTATCGTATCATATGTTTTGTCAGTTCTTTTTTTAATGACTTACTACTAATAACAAACACACAAATTTGTTTTCTTTACAACGCTAAACATGAATTTGGCAAATGGTTCTTGGATTGGATGTGTGGTTATATGTGAGGTCAAAGAAAACCTTATTGGTACAGTGTTATGGAAAGGTTCTTCCCCCATGTGCGAGCACTTGCACATTTCATTTAGAATCATCCAGGGAAAGGTTGGAAGTTTGGTGCCTTGACCTTTAAGAGAGTAGAACAACCTATTCTTGTATGCAGAACATGATCATAATCATTTTATTTGGTCAAAAGGATCTCTCTGTGAGGAGGGCTTGCAGCCAGCCTGGTCTCAAGAAGAATGCATACATATGACATTAAAAGACCATGTCTGGATTTTTACAATGTGCACCAAATGTAGTTGGACCGTTGTACTGTCGACATGCAAATCAAACGATATGAACAGTGAATTTTACAAAGCAACCAGTGATATTCAACCAGTGAAAACCTTAACCTAGCCTAAACTCAACCTTTTACCCTAACCAGCATCATTTTATAACCTGAACCTACACTTAACCTAACCCTAACCTTAACTATAACCTTAACCATAACTTACTGTTACCCTAACAATTGTAATTTTATTACCTGACCTTACACCTAACCTAAATTTAACTAACCCTAACCCTAACCTAAGGGAGTTTCCATCATTCATTACATTTTGGAAGCTCCATAACAAAGAAAACAGCATGACTGTTACTGTAGCAACACTGTTTTCTCAATTCTTCTTCAATTACATAGCACACAGGTTGTGTTTCTTTGGCAAAACAGCACCACCCCAACAGAAGTGGACAGGATCTGTACTGTGAATCATAAAATATTTACAAAATATCTTGTTAAAGTAAATGTAAAGTTTGTAGTAGAGTTTCTTGAGGTACACTTTTAGCTGTTTATGTACACATTTTTATATGGGATCTTGTTGCTGCTGCATCTGAACAGGGATCATAAAATAGCACATATAATCTAAAAGAAATCCAAAAAGTGTATTTCTCTCAGATATCATTTCTGTAACTCTGTAACTGTAAAGGCTTAAGTCAACAAAGAAAGACTAAGAAACTTAACAAGATTTCTTCTCCCCATAAAAAGCCCTGCTCCTCCCCCCAAAAATACATGTAACAGACTTTGCCTACTCATTTTACATTTTGACCAACTATTTTGCCATTCTAACTGTAGTATTGGAAAAAGATGAGTACGGTACCCCTAACACATGCTTTCATGAATTAATGAGTCAAAGTTAAAATATGCATTGTTTTATAGTGCATCCAGCATCTGTCACTATATATTTCACTATATATCTTTTTATATACTTATAATAATCTAATTCTAAAGCTCTAAAATGAAAGATTGTGAGAAACAGTAAAAAGGCAGAAGCAGAACCAACTGAACTCTTCCCTTGTTGACTCACTGCTGGCCTAAAAAAATCCTTGAATAGCAGAGGTGTCCAATCACAAAGCAGTTAAATAATGAAAAAGTTAAAAGTAGATTACTTTCTTTACAAATATATTTGAGTAATATAAGTAAAAGTATTGTCATTTGAAAATCTTTAGGAAAGTAAAAGTGCTCCTAAAGTTTATTACAGTATTTGCACTCTACAAAGGGTTCTTACAAGGACCATTTTTGTTTCAATAGAGAACCATTTTGGTAAAGAAGATACATGTGTGTGAGGAACCTTTTAAAAGGTTTGAAGACATCTATGCAAATGTTCTTTACGAATTTGAAGGTGAAATGGATCTTTGTAGAACCAAAGTGGCTCTTCTATGGCATTCCTTGCACAGGAACTGAGCATACATTCATAGCCTGTTTAACACAGATTTCATGAAGACCAGTAAAAATTCACTGTTGACCAATTTGTCTTATTATCAGAAATGCTTCTATTGTAAGTCCAATGATCTGTGGGTCTCCTGATCTACATTACTCATGACATCCACAGAGTAGCTTGGAGTAATGTGGATTTATGGCACATAGCTCAGCTCTTTTGGATGAGAATATTGTGTCTGACTAGCAAACAGGAAGGAAGACAAGAATTAAGGAATTTGTATTCTCTGTAGAGTTCAGTTCCTTCACAGGCAAACTAAAATGCGATCTATAGCAGTTAGACTATATGAGATTATAATACAGAAATACAGACATGAGGCTCAGAACTAAAAAGAGCAAGAGACTTCACAAACTCTTCTTGAGCTTCAGGAAGTGTAAATTCATAGTGGTTGTAAGTTTGAACTGTGAAACAGGTGTGTGGTAAAGGGGATGACCCCAATAAATAGACGGTGATCAGTAGCCTGGAGCACGGAAGTGTGTGTGAATGAGGGCATGAGACAAACACTCTACTGTGGCCTGGGGCACTTACTGGCTGAAATTCTGAGATTTCTGCCACTGAAACTTCATATCATTTATATGACCATTGTCAGAGCTTTTCACTTTCACTTTAGTGAAACTACAAATTAGTGCTAAAAATCTGTGGTATTGTAATTAATAGGTGTTTAAATTTGATAATTATACACAGTATAAGTGAAATACTTTTACATGCAATTCATATTTTACCATCCACAAATACAGAAAGTTCTAATTGCAAAGTAAGGGGGAAGTGGGGAGACCATAATGTGAAATAATTTTTTACCAGAAAATCCAAGCATGGTGAAAAGAATGATTTTTTTTTAAATATATATTTTTATAGCAATGATTAAGGATGTATCTATGGACACCCAGGCTCAAATGACCTTTACTTTTATTGCTTTTTACTATTTCTATTTTCAATTCATGTTTTCCCTAATATGTTATATTATGACACATTATCTTTAGCATGCAATATATATATACTGTACTGCACTGTGTAAATAATTCATTGACTTCCATTTAAATTTATGACCATTTTGCCTTGTCCTGTAAACAAAATCCAACAATTTTGGATATACATTTTGTTTATTTGATATATATTATATATATATATATATATATATATATATATATATATATATATATATATATTCAGAAAAGGTTTTACAGAATTAATAACCTAATACGCGTTTCTTTCAAACTGAATAGAGGAACTGTAGATGTCTTGGTTAATCTAAATTAGCCCTTATTTACACCTTGTTGGTCTGCAAGTCTGACTCATTCTCCAGCACCTGCAGAATGAGTTCACGTCTGCAGTAAAGAGAGGTGCTGTAGAACGTGTGCTGGTGGTAAGGCAGTGAAGTGGTGTGCAGGAGTGGTAGCTGCAGGGCTGGCGTGAATTCCTCGGCTGTAACGCTGATATTCCACCTGCAAAGCATTTAAGCCATGGCCAGCCCCTCTGCCGGCCCCTCCTGTGTTTTATTTCTCTGACTGAGAGCAAGGCAAAAAGAGGGCAGCCTGTGGATTTTTCCATCTTGCCTTACAAAGAACAGCATCTGCCTTATACCGTTGCCTGTCATTTGATTATTCTGACAGCTTAAGCAACAACCAAGAACATAAAAAAGATTGATCAAAACCAGCCAAGAGACGTTTTATCATCTATATCAGTTTGATACATGTGGAGTTGTTTAATGGATTTTTTCTGTTTCTATTACTGATAGGTCATATCACCAATCATAATATTTTCATAACCTTCTAAACTTCACAGAACGCTAGATCAGCTAAAATACCACTCATTTATTATTATTATGTTTTTGAAGAACAGAATGCCATATTGGCAGGAATAACACAAAATTATGTTTGCTTTAAGAAACAAAAAACAAACACACATAGTGGCTGTGGGAATGTTGTGGGGTATTAGAGATCCCAGCTTGGGTAGCGCGCCAACAAGGAGGGCAGGGTTCGCAATGCAGGGATCAGGTTAGACTCCGGGAGTAGATTCCACACTATAAGTGATTTATTGGGAAACTTGCACAGTCAAGTGAACAAACAGGAAAGAAAAACTGCGAAAATGAAAAACAAAAAAAACAACAAAAAAAAAAACATTCTAGCCACTTTTAGGAACTCTTTACATAGCCTCTACTACCACATCAGTTCCAACTGATCCCCTCTGGCATATCAGCAGCCAGCTTGTGTCAGAGGCCATAAAGCCATCTAGACATGACCATTTATCCCCCTCCCCCCACTCTAGAATGACCCCCCCCCCATTTATAGAAATACCAAGCCCCGCACCACATATCAACCTACCATTCCCCGGAGGGGGGCATAACTAACAAAATAAATAAACAAACAAGACAAAAACAATAGACATTAAATTCACAGAACATACACATAGGTTCCTGGATTTCACCTCCCCCCTTCTACACAAGGCAGTGGGCTCTACTGGCTGGTATAAGGGAAGTCCTGAAAGACCAGGTCACAGGAAGTATCACATATTTTAATTTTAATCTTAATTACATTATGACCTGAGAACACAGCTACCTAAAGACTATTTGCTATATTCTTACAGTACTCTCCTGCTTTCTGTCCATCAATTATTTGAATTTTCAGAGTCATAGGCAGCAGCCCAGAGGATTGTTGGGACAAGATTTGAGGAATCAGTATTTATAAAGCTTTGTCATTGGCATCACATGACCTTTCTTGACAACGATTGTGAACAGGCCCTAGCCCTTACAAGCTCATTCAGATCTCAGAACTTGGTAAAAGTTATCTGAGATCAAGTTGTAGGGTGCCCAAACTTTTAAATGTTTTTTTTACTGTAAAATCATACAAAACAAAAATAATACACTATTCTTGCTTAAAATGTTGAATGAAATGCCTGAGTTTATGCCCATTGGAGATCAGTTTGTCTTACACTCATTACACTATTCACAGTAGCAACCTTTTTGTCCAGGGGTACTCAAACTTTTGCATGCCACTGTACTGACTGTGGTGTTTCTGAAATTGCCTGTAAGACTAAACTGAAGAAAGGAATTAGCTCAGCAGAGTCTCCTCCAATTCATCTGAACAAGACGAATATGAACACATGCACAAATGATGATGTCAGTTAAAAGGACAGGAAATTGAGGATCATCCCATCTTGTTAAAGTTGAGTGTTAAATTTGAAATCGGATGGCATGACTCCACTAGGTTCTGTAAATGTCTGTAAACGTTGCTAAGATTTATCTAAAAGTGTGATGACCACATACTTGTAGTGCTTATAAGCCATCCTAGTTTATGTCAAATGAAAGTCATGAAGCAGAGTAAAAGGTCATCCACTCTTTGTTTAGCCTCCTCTTTCCCACTTTTCCCACAAGTCTGAGACGAATGATCTTCTCTTTAACCTATTTATGTATACTCTTATGCTAAAGGACTGCCCTAAAGTGCTTTACCTTGAAAGTTGTAAAAGATGAGAAATGACGGGCAGGTGTACTGAAATAAAAGTGCATACCTGGAGTGGGAAAACAATATCCACAATAAAGTCCATATAAACTTAAGAGCTCTTTGGGTGTGCTGTAGACACCCAAAAAATATGAAACATCTAAATATTGAGCTTGAGAACCCAAAACCACACCATAACTGAGGAAACCTGTCTCTTAAAATGTAGAGTCTGCTGAATGTAAGATTTTATATCTCTGAAAAAAGCAAATATCTGGATTTCTGTGGACATAGCATCTAGAATGTGATCATAATAAGAAATGAAGATTTTTTTTTAAGTTTATTTAACTAGTGCGTACAAAATTTCCATAATAATTTATTTTAACTAAACAATTAAGGTCACTGATAATAGTATGTAAACCTTGAGGATCAGAGGTCGAAAAAAGGGTAATTGTAGCCAGGTGTGAGTTTGACCTGTCCTGTCATATAAGCAGTGTTAAATGTGGTATCTCAAATAAATAGAAATAATGCAGAAAACAAAACCCTGAAACCTCATCTTAACTGTTAAGCATGGTGGAGAAAGTGTAGCGAGGCGGGCCTGTGTTGCTGCCTCATGGACCAGACAGTTTCCAGGCCTTGCATTCCAAGTTACCTCAGAAAAATTTCCAGTAGGATATTGCAGAGTCTGAAGAATGCCTACATATACTGTTGCTCAGCATTGGCCAGGCTGGGGTTGATTGGTTATTGAGTTTCCTCTAGTTGCTTAATTGGGGTTAGTTAGGGTTCACATACTTTCCTTTTCCCATCAGTGAACTTGATTATATAAAGCATTTGCTCAACAACATATGGCATTTTAAAATAATGTGAGTTTGATAAGACTGTATTAGTTATAATTAGACTTAGATTTAGATGAGATCAGAACGAATTTTAGGAGCTGTATATGGAGAAATCCAGATGACTCCAAAGCATTCACAAACTGGTTCTCATAGCCAAACAGCTGCCTGTTGTGTGAACACTATTTTCAGCATCCTAATATTATATTCTCCTGTGAAAACATAACAGAGCAGATATAATCTTGACTTTTATGACAGAACAACAACATGAAGCACCAATTCCCCAATTATAGCCACATAGAGGTTGAAAACATAGTGTTCCAAATTTAAAGGGTGAAAAACTAATGAAAAAATCCTGTGATAATGAATTTATGTTTAACATGACCTAGACGAGTTAAAGAAGAAGGTGCATGTTTGATTGTGTATTTATATCTGTGTAACCAATGTTAGTATGTGTCATATATAATGATATAAGAGCACACAATAGAGTTTGTTGGTCGAGCCATGCACTACACTTAAATCCTGAGTCTGCAAAAGGTGGGTTAGCCCATGAGTCTCGTGTGATCCATGCTGTAATCGGCAACCGGGATCAAATTTGCAGCACCACAGTTACAGTAGGCAAAGTCTTTTAGAGCTGAGCAGATGTGTTTGATCAAACCTTCTAACATGATGAATGTTCATAATATAGACATAGAATCAATGGCAGGAATGATTTATTCACTACACTGATTAACACTTAAACAATTGCAGGTCCATCTTAATTAACATTTTCCTTGTGTCTATTTGTACCTGGGTGCAAGTAGTATGAGCCACACAGTGAGACTGTTTGCGCCCAAACAAACACAAGTGAGCATGTCTACCAACAAGTGCAAGGCAGCATAAAGGCACCTTTTCTAGAATATCACAGGAGCCATTGGGAAATGTTGAGCAGAATTCATTTTTTCATTTATGTTCATATAAAGTATAAACTTCCATAATTGCATAAATAACACATTGTAAAAAAGGGATATCATATGTAAGAATCTGCAAAATGACCCACATAGTAATATCTTCTAAAACAAAGTGCCATGGTAACTTTATTTTAAATTTGTGATTATATACAGCACTAGCTAACCGTTAGCTAGCTAGTTAATATAACTAACTTACTGAATGGCTTAGCTGATCATCTGGTTGATACAGCAGAACAGATAAACCTATGGACAAAGTCGTCTTCCAGACAGGTAGATTAATACAAGGAGAGGTCAGCTAATGTTTGAAGTTTTACAGAGGTGAGCAGGCAGGAGTGATGCTAGATTTTATGATGTCCCTATGTAGATTGTGTGAAACT
Source organism: Salminus brasiliensis (assembly GCF_030463535.1). Lineage (NCBI taxonomy): Eukaryota > Metazoa > Chordata > Actinopteri > Characiformes > Bryconidae > Salminus > Salminus brasiliensis. Next base: position 59,688,456 of record NC_132878.1, on the reverse strand, counting down.
AAATGCCTGTGTCAGCAATAGGTGTAACCTAAAGCAGCTGGATTTACTAATTAGAAGGTTAGATTGCACATGGTATTGCATTTGACAAGTACACACACTTGTCTTATGTCATCATTAGGCCATTTTTTATGTTTTAAGTTGAATGAATCACCCAGTCTCCAGTGAAGGACATGCACCATGCTCATTAGGGGGAGATTTACCCTACGCATCTATTCGTTTAAAGAACAGGGTTACAGCTGTTTTAGTATTGGGGTTGTTAAGGATAACTACTGCACAGTTAAACTTGCTGGAGCAGGACTTAGGTCTCATCAGAAAGAGACTATCACTTCCTTACAGCTGATTTGTTGCAGGTGTTAGGGAGAGTTTAGATCAAGCATTAGATCAGCTGATCAAAGCAACACAATATGGAGAAGCAGAAAGGATTTGTTCAATATGGGGAGAATGGCTGAAATCATGTCATGTGAGGAGAGAGAAAACAAGCGTAGTGTAACCCCCCCCCGCCCTTTTTTTAAATTACACTTTTTTATTGTTACAGTTTTTTCAAAATCCCCTGTGCTCTGCAGACATTCAGTCACACTGAAGTTCCCCCTATTTTCCATTCATTGTTAATTGAAGTTTTGCCCTGGACAGGACGAGAGCTTTGTGAAAAATAAAGCACGGCGTGGAAATAAAGCCAGAGCAGTTAGTTAGTTGAAGTTATGCACATCCGTTTTATGGGCCTATAAAGTAGCAGTAGTGCCCCGCTGGTCTTTGTGTCGTGTGTTTTGGGTTAGTGCTGAGGTCTCTTCATGTCAGCCTGCACAGCACCGCCCGTCATGGCAGAGACATAGAGTAAGTGTACTGAGAAGTGCGTAGTTGAAACACATTTAGGCCAGAAATAGACTTTTGTAGGAGCTATTACGTCTTAAAGAGCTGTCTGTAGTACGACAGTTCTCAACACTTCTCCACATTTATATATATATTTTTCTAAATATTTTGACATGATCTGGCAGTTGTTCTTTACACTAAATTCCATTGAAATTGAAGGTTTTTTCCTTCTTCTGTAAAGTCACCTTTTGAAAAGATTTTTCTTTTCTGCAACAGTGGGTTCCATCGTGTCAGAATGTCATGATGCATGGACCAATAGAAATTATTAAAAATTGCTTGAATGAAATATTATTTAAATAAATTGATTTTAAATTGTGAGATACAATATATAATACTACAGAATCACACATATATATATATATACATACAGTGGGGGGAAAATCATTTAGTCAGTCACCAATTGTGCAAGTTCTCCCACTTAAAAAAATGAGAGAGGCCTGTAATTGACATCATAGGTAGACCTCAACTATGAGAGACAAAATGAGAAAAACAAATTCTGAAAATCACATTGTCTCATTGTCACATTGTCGATTTTTAAAGAATTTATTTGCAAATAATGGTGGAAAATAAGTATTTGGTCACCTACAAACAAGCAAGATTTCTGGCTGTCACAGACCTGTAACTTCTTCTTTAAGAGGCTTCTCTGTTCTCCACTCATTACCTGTATTAATGGCACCTGTTTGAACTCGTTAACAGTATAAAAGACACCTGCCCACAACCTCAAACAGTCACACTCCAAACTCCACTATGGTGAAGACCAAAGAGCTGTCAAAGGACAGACCTGCACTAGGCTGGGAAGACTGAATCTGCAATAGGCAAGCAGCTTGGTGTGAAGAAATCTACTGTGGGAGCAATAATCAGAAAATGGGAGACCTACAAGACCACTGCTAATCTCCCTCGATCAGGGGCTCCACGCAAGATCTCAGCCCATGGGGTCAAAATGATCACAAGAACGGTGAGCAAAAATCCCAGAACCACACGGGGGGACCTAGTGAATGACCTGCAGATGCTGGGACCAACGTTACAAAGGCTACCGTCAGTAACACACTACACCGCCAGGGACTCAGATCTTGCAGTGCCAGACGTGTTCCCCTGCTTAAGCCAGTACATATCCGGGCGCGTCTGAAGTTTGCTAGAGAGCATTTTGGATGTTCTGGAAGAGTATTGGGAGAATGTCTTATGGTCAGATGAAACCAAAGTAGAACTGTTTGGTACAAACACAACTCGTTGTGTTTGGAGGAGAGTGAATGCTGAATTGTGTCATGTATTGTGAGATTTTGAGTGCAAACCTCCTTCCATCAGCAAGTTCCATCAGAAGATGAAACGTGGCTGGGTCTTTCAGCATGACAATGATCCCAAGCACACTGCCAGGGCAACAAAGGAGTGGCTTCGTAAGAAGCATTTCAAGGTCCTGGAGTGGCCTAGCCAGTCTCCAGATCTCAACCCCATTGAAAACCTTTGGAGGGAGTTGAAAGTCTGTGTTTCCCGCCGACAGCCCCAAAACATCACTGCTCTAGAGGAGATCTGCATGGAAGAATGGGCCAACATACCAGCAACGGTGTGTGCCAACCTTGTGAAGACTTACAGAAAACGTTTGACCTCTGTCATTGCCAACAAAGGATATATAACTGTAGTATTGAGATAAACTTTTGTTATTGACCAAATATTTATTTTCCACCATTCCAAATAAATTCTTACAATTTTGTTTTCTCATTTTGTCTCTCATAGTTGAGGTATACCTATGATGTCAATTACAGGCCTCTCTCATCTTTTTAAGTGGGAGAACTTGCACAATTGGTGACTGACTAAATACTTTTTTCCCCCACTGTATATATACACTGTATATTTACACTGTATATATGTATATATATATATATTCTTTTTTTTTAATACTATACTTCATATATATTAATATGAAGTATAGTAAAGCATATATGTGTGTGTGTGTGTGTGTGTGTGTGTGTGTGTGTGTATATATGTATGTAAGTATTGCATAATTTCTAGTAGTTGCAAAATGCAAAAAGTCTGAGGTTTAATAACCTGAAGTTTTAGGGGTAAAAGGAAGCTTGCCTGTCTCCCCTGAAAACACTTCAAAAGCAAAAAGGTGATTGTATAAAAATTAGCAATGTGATCTTCCAGTGGAAAATGCACTTATTGGGGCATGCGATAGTCCCACGTCTCACAGGAACATTTTGCAGATGTTGTCCCGCCTAAGCACACAGTAATAAATAGCCATCTGTCAGATGGGCGTAGCGCAGTCCTCTCTTATTCATGCGTCTGGCAGCCATATTAGTGAGGCAACTGTTGGCTGGTTATGTAACACCACACATAATATCAATATTATCAGTATCTGTATAGGGACACGGTAACAGATCTTGCACAGTATAAAGTCCCAACATCGAAGTCCCCACATTTCGGTCTGAATGTTTTCTTTTGTGCACTGTTCCTGCAGCTTGGAAAACAGATTCGGTATTTGTTCAAAATTGGTTGGAGCACTGCAGACTCCTGGACTGAACACTAAGTTTTTATGTTGCATGATTACATCTCCTCTGGTAAATTATGACAGGTTTTCCGTGTGGCTGAGGTGAGCCAGTGTTTTGGCAAGTTCATTCTCTTCTGGAGAAAAGTAATCTGGGAAATAACCACAATGCTGGAGGGAAAAAGCACAAACACTGAAGGAACATTGTACATCACTCATTTCTCTGGGTAGCTGCATGATTTTTCCATTTCAAATGCGTTAGAGAAGAGATAAATATATAACTAAAGAAAGACCTATGCTGAAAAAATGCTTGGTTCAAGAGACTTGATTCAAATTGACATTGCTTTTATATGGATGAAATATAAAACAGTTTCTGACAAAATAAAGTGACTTGACAAGTAAGACTGTGTTGGTGTAATATTTTATTTATATGGAAAAGATGTAGTAGACACTATTACTCAAGTAATACATGGACTTTTGTGTTATATACGAGAAAGATGGAAATATAAAGTAAGTAGAAGTAATGTAGTGGAGAGTGGAGTGATTTTATATTAATTATATTATAATATTATTTAAATTATAAAAAGAATTAAAGTTAAAATCAGAATTCATTAGAATTCAAGCTTAATCAACCACTGTATCATGGCATATTAATTGTATAATAAATTATGGACTACTATGAAACTAATATGCATGTTACAGAGTCAAAAGACTGTTGAAGTGTTGGCCACGTGCGGCGTAAACATAGTAACACTTAAAGAAAGGCCTTGCAATGTCATGCAGAGGACCCAGCCATTCCAGTGTGTAGCTCTGTAAGTGTCACATGATCTATGCCAGGATCAAGCTGATCAAGTGCTGCATGCTGATCAAGTGCTACACTCCTGCATGCTGTCTTTTTAGATCTCCATGGGCATTGAGTAGAAAGACATGTTTGTAAGCCAAGAGCATGTATACTATACAGAAGAAGAGCTGCTTCCAGGCCCAAAATGAGATCTCCCAGCATTTAGAACATAGCAGAGAATAGGCTGGAAGTCTTCAAAACAGAAGGTATATGGCTTGGTGAGTGGGAAGGTGAGTTTGAAAGCCAAGAGCATGTAGAGCTGCTACACAGGCCCAAAATGAAATCTCTTAGCAGCATAGAGGTAGAGCACCTAAGTAGGCTGGAGGTTTTCAGATCAGACGGTGCACATCTTTCACAGAGTGGAAAGGTATGTTTGGAAGCCGAAAGCATGTGTGGATGCCTTTGGAAATCTGGGACATCTTGACCAATACTTCAGACGATTTACACAGCTTTACCACAGGAGTAAGAGTGGGAGACTTAATGTGAGGCTGAGGGATGGCCCTGTGGTCACCCAAACCCACATCTCCCTCTGCCAGACCATGAGGATACAGTTGTCTCTATAACCTATGTCTGGTGTCCCCAGCACATCATCATCACATCAGACATGGGGATGGGCAGCTCATCTCTGCTCACGAATGGAACCAGACCTGGTAGGTCATGAACACAAGACTGCTGAAGTCCTTTTTCGGAACGACCTAGCGTTTTTTGCTTAATTTCAGAAAAACAATCTGCTGAATATCAGAGAACTGTCAGTGCAGTGCTAAGAGAAGAGTAACTGCAGTTCAGAATTCTCTGCTTAGCTCCACTGAAAAGTTCCACTGCCATGACGAAAACAGAATCCCACTATGATGTCACTATGAGGACCATGATGTCATTGCTGCTCATGTGTCATTGACACGTGAGTGTATGTGTGTCTTAAACAGCCATTATGCAGTATGGAGTTGAAGGGAAGTAAAGTGTTGATTAGGCTGATCAGCAAGGAGCAGGAACAGCAATAGCAATCAATAATACAGCCATAGTGTTTTCCTTTTATGCCTTAAAAATAACCTAAACCAAATTCAGTGCCCATTATAAGTACTTGCACATAAAAAAATCCACATGTTTTTGTTGTTTTTCCATGTTTTTGTTCCAGCTGTGAAAAAGCTGATCAAACATTTGCCTCCTCTTGTAGACACTATGCTATCTCATTGCTAGCCAAGCCTGTCTGCATGCCATGCCATTATCATGCTGGGTCTGTGAAATCCTCAGCCTTCTTTGGATGTTTCTCTCTGGAGAAGGGCCTTGATGTCAACAGTTTTAATTCAAATTTATTCTTTGTATCACGCTCAAGGTCTGAATCTCCCGTAAGGGCCCTGTCATATCTCCACCTGAAGTTCCTCTGTCTGTAATGTTGAGACTTGGCATGCGGCTTGCAGTATATCACAGATTTGTGCTGTCAGCTCTTTGTGAAAGGAGAATGTGTGCTTTTACTGATGTCTTAGGAGGTCTACAATTCCAAATGTTTGCTTGTTTTCCTTAGTATATTACAATGCCTTAAACCTTATTGTCTTGAGGGTCAGAAGTGACCCCCTACTATATTTACCAGGAGAGAAACACCTCTCAATTATTATTTTTTTTTTAATCATGAAATTGAATGACCTACAGTGAGCCCAACATTGACAGTGAAACATCGCCTTTGTTCATACCTCCATGGAAGCTGTACAACACCACCATACATGGACTATCTGTGGGTCATTTTTGACCATCAGGACAAGAGGAGTGTACAGAATGTTACTACAGGAGAGTTTAAGCACTGGCCTTTCAATAGTTTAGCCCACCTATCACCCAAACTCTTGCAACAGAATTAAAATTTATGGTCAGATCTGAAGACTGTTAACAATATTAGAATATCTCTGTCTGTAACATTATTTTCAGAGTATTTGTAGGATTAGAGTGGATTTGTCGATTAAACTCTGTCTCACATACAACCTGCTGAACCTCCACATTGCAGATTGTCTCTGCTTAAACCTTCAGTTTCCCTACAGCCTCTCTAAAGCCCTGCCAGTGTTTCTGTTGCTCTTGCTCGGCTTGGCAACAGGAACACTGGCAATGGTAGTTGGAGTTGGCAATGGAGTTGAAAATGGTATTAACAGTGAGCAGCTGCAAATCATACTTTTTCAGTATCAGAATGTGTCAGCTCTGACTATCAGTGACGTGATCAAAACACTCTCAGTTCTACTCCTCTCAGTAGGCATTCTCCTCCAGAATAGGCCTAACATCACATCACCCTTAAATGCTTTTCCACCTCCTGCTTTTCTCTGAAACTTAACAGTGAAAACCTTTTCGCATTAAAATGTTTCATCCTTTTACTCTTAGCGTTTGCTTATTTTTACATTTCACATGCATGGATTTTGTGTCATCAGTTTAATAATAGAAATAGACAATGCAGTGCTTTTATATTCCATAAACCACTTCATGCCTTAGAGTGTGGGCAAAAGCTTATACTTCGTCACTTTCATAACCACATTACTGTGATAATTTACAGAAGCTTCATAGGACCCAAAATAGAACCATTTGGGACTCCAAAAGATATGGTAAAACAAACAGTTACCAAATAATTTACAACAGTTTCTGAATAAGGATTAATTACTGAATAATAAACATGAAGTTCAAGGGGTTAAAGATGTCTACTGATGATATGGTTACATGTTGCCAAAATTAGCATCATGGTTGACAAACATAAAAAAATTATGTCTGAAAGGCCAGCGATCATGTTCAGACCAATGAAATTGATTAATAGTATAACAGGACTTTCCTTGTTTACCTCCAGAGCTCTGGAGCAGCAGCTTAGCCAAGGCCAGTTGTCGTCTATGTTTTGATTTAGCACCCTTGTATGCTCTCTTGTGTGTACTAACTATCCTCACAGCACAGTGCGCACACAGCATAACACCAGGCCATAACTTTAGCCTGGTAATGCTTTTCATAGATTTGGCATTGCCTTGCGCTAAAGATAGCATGGTACCGCCTATAGCTATAAACGCATGTGTGTGACTTCACAGAGGTTGTTTATAAATACTAATCAGTTGTACAGCAGGAGGGATACCAGTACAAAATAAGAATCAAATGGCAAACTCACTCAAACCAATCAAATAGATTCACATTTCACATTTCCTTTTTATAATATTAGTGAAAATTAGTGCCTGCAGTACGACTTACCCCACTGAAAGAGTTAATTGTAACAGACTTAGGGGCTGGTTGTGACATCCGCTAGTAAAGGCAGGTAAAATGGTCATTGTTTGAACCAGACTAGATTTCCAACCAAATGTATAAAACATTACAATACATTTGAAAAAGCATAGCTGTCATAAGTAGAACAGCAAGAATCATGTAAATATTTATTTACATGAAGTCTGTAGTATGTCTTCTTTGGGGGCCTCAGTTGCAATACTGGGTTAAAACTAACTCCACTGGGTGAAGGCTGTACTGGCTAGCTCTCACTGGGAGATATTAACATACAAAAACAGAATGAATCTAGAGATATATATGCCTGACTGCTGTAAATGCTGGCCTACAAAGCCAAGAATGGACCAGCCCCTCCATTGGCAGTGCTCAAAAGCCGATCAGTACCAAGTGTCCATTGAGCTTCAAGTATGGCCCGGCTTGACCCACCATCCTTTTTACTTCACCTGAACGGCAGTCTGAAAGGCAGTGTCTTCAAACGTCGACTGAAGGCCCACCTCTTCCAAGAGTACTTGGGCGAAGTGTAGTGCTGAGTATTTGGTTCTCTGTACTGATTGTTGTATTTAGTAGTATCTAAGCTTAGAGGGATCTTTTGGATCCTAGTTTATAGAAACTAGCTAAGGGTGTTTTCTAAGTAAACAGTGAAGCACTTTTGTAAGTCACTCTGGAAAAGAGTGTCTGCTAAACGCCTTAAATGTCAATGTAAAAGTAAAAAAGCACAGATGATAATGACTCTATAAGAATATGCAAAGATGACCAAAGCCACATTTTACTTGAACTTAACTGCTTAAAAAGCTGTCTTACATCTTGTTAGGTTGTGCCATGCACTCTCCAGACTCGTATATTTACAGGACAGTATTCTGAATATTTGAATATGCTTTTGAAGTCAACTAGATGGTGCTGTATCCAATGCTACTGCCACATGTTCAATTTTACTGTTAATAAATACTAGATGGTGGATCATGGTGTGACTTGTGATTTATCAAGTAGTCAGTTGTTCCTGTATGGTAAAGCTTTGTTTTCAGATTGTCAATGGATGACTGGATTTTGCCATAAAGTCTGCTAAAATGTCAGCACGACATGTTCTCTGGCATGGAATGATGATTTTACACAGACACACTCATAAATAGAGTCCAGGAGAGGCCGAAATTACTCATTCTAATAGCACACATATTTAGCTGTAATGAGGTACCGAAGTTCATAAACCACATATTTCTGTCACAATAGGATTTAACTTATACTTTTGCAAATGGTCTCATGTTTCAGTTGCGTGACACACAATAACTGTGATATGACTCTTTATGTGCTGTGTATTTTTAAGAGAAACCTACTGAAACACAGTTTGTCTCCAACCATTCATAGTGGCCAGAGGAACTGAATGTCCAATCCAAAACAGAGCCTCTGGGTGACACATTAATCTGCAGAAAAAAGTACAAAGCTATCAATATGTTGACAAGAATCTTTAAATGTAGTTGAATGTAGTCTGGCATTTTATTGCAGGGATTGCTTTCTTTTTTACTGATGTGGTCTCTTGTTGCGACTATGCTGATGTTATGCATACAAGCTAAGTTAAGCCTAGTTTTCTGCAGATCTGCTGTTTTAGTGATTAAGATAAGGTTGGCTGTGGGAAGCTGGCCCTAGATCTATGTTGAAGGCTAGTTTCCTCTGGCTGATGCTCTGGCCAAACATAGGATATTTATGAGTTTTTCCAGTGTTAGAAGGGGCTGTTTTGTACACCATTCTTTTATGCGTTGTGAGCCACTTCTCTTCAACTTGTGTTTAATTAGCAGTGGCAGCACATAGGTTCACAATGTAATATTTTTTGCAAGGAAAATGCATTTACCTTGGTTTAGTTGAATAATGAGAGTTCGGAACTTGCAAGATTATGTAGCATTTTTATCTTAATAACAGCTTCAAAATCTTTGTGATGCTTAACTGCCACTTTGGTGAAGCAGGAAGGACACAGCTTGTGAGAAACTGTGTTTGAGTCATCTTGTAATATTACTCACCAATTGAGTCCACATGCCTCTTTCACTTTCAGTGATGGTTCTCTCAGCTTGTCCAGAAAAACATGTCCTTATGGCTCAAACTCCACTTCCTGGGAGCAAGAAAAAAGCAATTCATAGTGTTGCTTTAAGCCCCCAAAGTATACGCACATCCCCCCCTTAGTACAACTAAAGCTTTTTCTGTGCAACTGTCTGCAGAAGAGGCAAATGACAAAGCAAAAGTTAGGAAAGCAAATGGAGATCTGTGTTAGGTTAACAGCAAAGACTAGCTGACCAGTTTTTACCAACTCTACACTGCAATGTTCACACCCTCTAAAAACAAACTGGAGCTAAACTCCAAGGCTTATTCCACACTAAGGTGTATTATTCAGTAACTACAGGGACTTCTGTACAAACTGGCGGGGTTATTCTTTGGTAATAGAAGTTTGTAATAGTTTTCTCTGCCCACCGGTGGCCACAGGCTTTTTAAGGGGTTAAAAGGCATATTTTTTTAATGGTAAGACTCAAAAAGGCCAAAACCTGGAATGTGAGCAGGTGCTAGGCCTGAAGCAAACCCGGATACAATCTCTACAGTTTGCAAACATCTCACCATGTCTAGAGGACACCAAGGAAAAAGTAACACTATCCAGTAAGATGAGAATAATTACAAAATACATATTTGTTACAGTGTTAAAAACTATTATATGATGTTTCTGTGTGAGCTATTGTTCAGCTATAAGCCAGCCAATAAAAGCAGCGCTTATTTATTTATTTTATTTTTATTGAATCTACCCTGTCTTCCAAAAGTAAAGATGAGAGGGTAATGCCAAACTCAAGAAAAGCAATGGTAGCCACACTGCTCAAACAATCTGAAACAGCTGTGATAGTGAAAGCGCTTTCAGGAGTGTAAAAACAGAAGGGCAGCAGCATTGTTATGGCAACCAGAAACACGTCTGTTTCTTTCCCCTGAGGGCTTGCCAGATTTGTGGTTCACCCACCAAATTGCAGTAGAAAATGCCACCACGGGTGGAAATGATTAATTTGCGGGTTGTGTTATTTTTGGGGTACTTTCTAATTGTACCAAGGTGTTTGACATTGTCAAGTGTTTGACAATTTGATTGCAGACAGTATAAAAAGAATTTAGTCATGCTCTTCATTCTCCCACTGTATGATCTGCTGTATTTACAAGTAACAACAGTAGTGCAGGCCGATCACGTCTTTATCTCTGGTAGTTTATGAGCACTTTGTCAATAGCAGAAACTAATTAAAGTTGACTGGAATGAACTGTGGCGTCACCACATAATGAGTCCTAGATGGGGTTTATGTGAACTGTGGAGAAAGAGCTGTTTTTCCCTGAAGATGGATGTCTGAAGTCCTATAGTAGTGTCAGAAGTTAGGGAAAGAGAGCTACAGGTTTTCATATATATATATATATATATATATATACAGTCATGCCCGAAAGTATTCATACCCCTGTCAAAGTTTGACTTAAATTTACTTTTATTTAACCAGAAATTATTTTATTTTTTTCATTATTTTTGCCTGGAAATGACACAGGCATCTCCCAGGAGATAACACGATGATGTACAAGAGGCATCATTGTGGGAAAAAATATTTCTCAGCTTTTATACACATTTGAACAAAAAGTGGCATGTCCAAAATTATTCATACCCTTCTCAATAATTAATAGAAAAGCCTTTATTGGCTATTACAGCAATCAAACGCTTCCTGTAATTGCTGACCAGCTTTTTGCATGTCTCCACTGGTATTTTTGCCCATTCATCTTTAGTGATGAGCTCCAACTCTTTGAGGTTCGAGGGTATCCTTGCCATCACCCTGATCTTTAGCTCCCTCCACAGATTCTCAATTGGATTCAAGTCAGGACTCTGGCTGGGCCACTGCAAAACATTAATGTTTTTGTCTGCTAACCATTTCTTCACCACTTTGGCTGTGTGTTTTGGGTCGTTGTCGTGCTGAAATGTCCACCGGTTCCCAAGGCCAAGTTTCTCTGCAGACTGCCTGATGTTGTTGTTGAGAATCTTGATGTATTGCTCTTTTTTCATGGTGCCATTTACTGCGATCAAGTTCCCTGGTCCATTGGCTGAAAAACACCCCCAAAACATTAGGTTCCCACCGCCATGTTTGACAGTTGGGATGGTGTTCTTAGGGTTGAAGGCTTCTCCTTTTTTATGCCAAATGGTGCACACATCATTGTGGCCAAACAATTCAATTTTTGTTTCATCTGACCATAAAACAGAACACCAGAAGTCTTCTTCTTTGTCCAGATGAGCATTTGCAAAGGTCAAGCGGGCTTTTGTGTGCCTTTTCTGGAGAAGTGGTGTCCTCCTTGGCCTGCGTCCGTGGAACCCAGCAGTGTGCAGTGTCCGTTGAACTGTCTGCCTTGAGATGTCGCCACCAGCAGAGTCCAGATTCACCAGGATGGCCTTGGTGGTGATCCTTGGATTTTTCTTCACCTCTCTCACTATTCTCCTGGCCAGCACAGGTGTCACTTTTGGCTTCCGACCACATCTTCTGAGATTTTCCACAGTGCGGAACTTCTTGTATTTTTTAATAATACTTTGCACTGTAGCCACTGGAACTTGAAAACATTTTGATATGGCTTTATAGCCCTTTCCTGACTTGTGAGCGGCCACAATGCACAGCCGCAGGTCCTTAGTGAGTTCCTTTGTCTTAGCCATGACTGTCCACAAACCAACTGCAGAGAGCTGCTGTTTTTCTCCTGTTGAGTTGATTAAAACAGCTGTTCCCAATGAATCAGGGTAATTAGGATGCTTTAAAACAGCTTGGACTATTTGGAATGGTATAGAACTTTGGATTTTCCCATATACTGTGACAGTTTTCAAAGGGTATGAATAATTTTGGACATGCCACTTTTTGTTCAAATGTGTATAAAAGCTGAGAAATACTTTTTCCCACAATGATGCCTCTTGTACATCATCGTGTTATCTCCTGGGAGATGCCTGTGTCGTTTCAAGGCAAAAATATAACTTCTGGTTAAATAAAAGTAAATTTAAGTCAAACTTTGCCAGGGGTATGAATACTTTCGGGCATGACTGTATATATATATATATATATATATATATATATATATATATATATATATATATATTCTTAATATCTGAAAACCTGTAGCTCTCTTTCCCTAACTTCTGACACTACTATAGGACTTCAGACATCCATATATATATATATAACACGTAATCCCCATTTTTAGGTCAACATTTTCCACAATAATGTGTTATTAGACTAGTATAAAAAACACTTTTTTAAACTCAAGTTGGGGCCCATGCATTGTGATATCAGAATCATATCGATACTGGCAGATACCTGCTTTAAAAAATAAATGCAATCAGACAGAGGTTTAGCTTTGAGTGATGTCTGATGACGTGTTGTATATTTTTATTTAGGAGGAGCAATGTTTAGGTGTTGTTAGACTATTGCTAAACTGTCAGCGTCGTCTACGTTCAAAATCGTACACACAAAATTTGTGGATATTGCCATTGGCCAATATTGTGAATACAATGTGAATAATGCTTGGTCACTGGACATTTGCAATATTCTGCATTTATAACAATAACAGGTAAGACCCTCTCTCTCTCAATGTCTTTCACTCTCTCTTACCCTTGCTCACTTGGCTTTTCTCTCTCAGTTTTGACCTGAAACTTTCTTTCTATGATTTAATCCTCACAGAATGAATGGTAACATTTTCCAGCCCAAGTGGCGCATGACCTACTTTCAATAGACACACAAGTAGCATGTGGAAAACAGTTAAGAGCCTTCTTCAGTTCATGATGGCTGGCTGCACTTTTAATATGCTTGCAATTACACATAATGATATCCCCTAATTTCATATATGGAAATTAGGTCATCCTTGTTTACCCTTTGGCATCTATTGGCATTATGTTTACAGTGTAGAAAACAAAAGTCTTCTGAATGCTAAATGAGCAAACCCTTTAGTCATCCCATGATAAATTAAAAAAATCAAAAGCCTAGCCTGTTTAATTTTCTTTTGTCAGTTCTGGTCAGCCACTGCTCAGGTAGGAAGCCACTTGGCTGCCCAGTGCTTAAGGACTGAAAAAAAACTTTATGTTTGACATTTCTTTAGAGAACACCATGTTTCCCATAATATAATTTGCTCTGCTTCAGATGAGGATGCCTTAGATGTTTGGCCAGATCAATATTTTTGAGGCCAGACATATACATTCTGTTTCAATAAGTCACATAGTGTTATGTACGTACCTAGGGGGGTACATCCGCTCCTTGTAGTCTCTCCACTGGCGTTCCACAAGGCTCGGTGCTTGGTCCTCTTCTTTTCTTACTCTATACTAGCTCTCTTTTGGTAAAGTGATATCCTCTCATTGATTTCCTTACCACTGTTACACCGATGACAGTCAACTCATCCTTTCTTTCCCACCGTCTGACACACAGGTTTCTGCCCGCATCTCAGCATGCCTCGCCGACGTCTCTTCCTGGATGGCGGCTCACCACCTCAAACTCAACCCCATCAAGACGGAGCTGCTGTACATCCCGGAAACTGCTGGACCTAAAAACGATCTTGCCATCACCTTTGAGAACTCACTGGTCACTCCTTCTACAGAAGCTCGAAGCCTTGGTGTAGTCATGGATGATCAATTATCGTTCTCAAGCCATGTTGCAAACGTAACTCGGTCATGCAGATTTCTCCTGTACAACATCCGGAGAATTCGACCATTCCTCTCCAGAGAGGCCGCCCAGGTGCTTGTTCAGTCTCTCGTCACTTCCAGACTTGACTACTGCAACTCTCTTCTGGCTGGTCTCTCTCTGAGCACCAGACAACTTATCCAACTTATCAGGCCCCTACAACTTATCCAGAATGCAGCGGCATGGGTCGTCTTCAACGTTTCTAAGCTAAGCCATGTAACTTTACTGCTCCATTTTCTTCACTGGCTTCCTGTAGCTGCTTCCCGCATCAGATTAAAAACCCTGATGCTGGTCTACAAAGCCAACTCTGGACCAACCCCTCAGTACTTGATGGCAATGGTCAAAAGCCGATCTGCACCAAGAGCCCTTCGAGCTTCAAGTACGGCTCGGCTCGACCCTCCTTCCCTCAAAATCCATGTTTTTCTGTCCTGGTACAAAAGTGGTGGAACAAACTTCCTCTGGGTGTCCGAACGACAGAGTTGCTCGCTGTTTTTTTTACTATTCAAACTAGCTGAGGTTTTTCTTGGGTAAACAGAAAAGCACTTTTAGAAGTCGCTCTGGATACGAGCATCTGCTAAATGCCTTAAATGTAAATGTAAATGTATGAGCATGTATGTTCTGCATTTCTGTGTCTGTCTTTCTCTTTCTTTGGCTCTCCCTCCACAGGTAAACTGGCTAAGCCACATAAATCACATGAGGACCATTGATCAATAAGACTGAAGTTGCTGGGGGAGGAGTTTAATAAATGCTGCTATATAAGAAAAAGAGTGAACTTAAGTAATGTTAAGGCATCTATCCAGACCCCCTCACACCAACCGATAGATATGACTGGAGAGCGCTGCGACTCACATTTTTTTAGTCTGACACTGAAAAATAGTGATGGTGAAATGTCGTATGGTGTAAGACTGGCATAAAGGAGAGCCCATACTTTTGTTTCTTAGGCTAGAGGTTGGGTGCCACTCCCTGTGCTTTTGATTATTGGCCAGGGAAGTTCAAAACAAGTTAGATAGAAAAGTGAAACAAGTGTGTTTAGACACAGAGCAGGGAAGCATGGTTGTGTCCTGCTTTGCATTATTATTTTTATTTATTTATTTATTTTTCTTCCCCCAGTGTGGAACGGAATGATCCCATGGTTCCACGTTCCAAAGGTGGAATCGTAATACCTGGCTTAAGTGGTACATACAAATCCATGAACATGCCTGGCTACCTTTTCAGGGGTGCCTTTACACTAACCAAAAGTAGGCAGCCACCTGAGGGACTGATGTCTGTGCTCCAGAACCAATCCATTATCAGTACCTGACCTCACTAATGCTCTTGTGATTGGATACAGCCATGTTCTCACAGTAATGTCTCAAGATGTATCATAAAGCCTTCCCAGAAAAGTAGCGGCTGTTACTGCAGTAAAGGGGAACACCATGAACTTTTTAATACCCTTGATTTTAGAAAGACATAGTGCTGTTGGATACCAAAAAGGGAGTTCCACAGAAATGGATACCTAGTTTGATGCCATTAAAGTAACTGGCCCTTGCTTAGGTGATCATGTGTGCACTGCATACAGGAGATTTGAAACGACATCCCAAATTTGGGAATAATTAGAGCGCTATTCAGACTAACTGACAGCTCCAAAGCTGAACAAACTGTGTACTCCTCAGCTGGAGATAAACATTCTCTCATGACTGCCTCGGAGTTAAACAGTAACAGAACCTATCATGCTTGTAGGGTGCGTTTGCAAATTGCAACCCTTGTGAGAATCAGTTTGTGGCCCTCTCATTGATCCAGCAGTTTCCGTCGTATTTTGTTGGTTCTTATTTGTCCTTTGGAGCGTTATGGTTTAGAATTCACTCTAGTTTTTCAGAATTAAACAACACAGGGATTGGGGTTGGGTAAAGAGTTAGGATGTGCGCAGGAATGCATACACCTATTGTTCTCTTTCACAGACACAAACAATAATGTTTTGTGTTCAAGAAAACCACTGAGATGGATTGATTTTATGTAGTGTTAAGGCTACCAAGAGCATAAATAACTGTAATAAAAGTCATTTACCATTCTAACTCCCTAATCCAACCCTTTACTGTCCTTGATAATATGAATTTGGCACCAGACAAACTTTAAACAAAGCATGAGCAAAATCGGAAAGTGTCTGTAGCATGTGTTTATTTTGGAGTTGAAATAAGCGCAGAACGTGCTCAGCCTTGTTATTGTCTGTCTTTGAAAAATAACAATCACCAAACTCTGGAAAACAATGGCTGTCTAAACGAGAGATGACCCACCTAGCTAACCCAGGCATTCCCCTTTTGAAAGGAATGCTGGGTAAGTAATTCCAAAATGCCAAGTAAAACATGAATGTGTTTTTAATTTTCCAACTAAGAGTATCTGGTCTGACAGATAAGACATGTTTGTTCTACACTGGGTAGTGTGTTACACGGTAATGGTAGCCAAGCCAGGGTCTCAATTTTAATTCTCTCCAGCCATTACTGCTGTTAAACATCTCATTGTTCTACACACTTTGAGACTATACTGCAGTTTAACTGTCCTGAATGGGCTTTCCTCTCGTCACTCCAACTGAGGGAAATTAGTTTTTATTTTCTGGAATAAAAAAACTGTAGAATTTAAGAGTCAACTGTAGGGCCCCCTTAAGGATCTGTACTTGATCCTATTTTGTTTTTCATATACACACTTCCCCTTTGACGGATAATTAGATAAAAAGAAGACATTCAGGTTCATATTTATGCAGATACACATTAAACAAAAATGGACCAGTCATGGAAATGGATGAATCTGGATAAGCCACAGACAGTCGTATTACCTTCCCATATGAACCAGAGAATAGATTGAGAAATTCCTTCTTCTTTAAATTACAGATAAGTAATTCTATTCTGTTCCATCATAACAAACCTGAGCATAAAGCGTGATGACTTTTTGACCAATGTTACACAAAATACAGAAATACAATGTATGAGACCTCTGCAAAATATCTCTGGGGTGGGACTGACATTCAGTAGTAGCAATGCTGAAACATTAACCCAAACTATTGCTACTTCTAGTCTGGACTACGGAAATTCTCTTCTCTCTGGTCTGCCAACTAAATCCCTATAAAAACTCACGTTATAGACAAGAGTGGAACAACAATCCTGACTAGAAGCTCATATGACCATTTCTTTTTTAAAAACTACATTCCAATTCCAATACTTCCAATTAAAATTCTTTTGCTGGTTTTCAAGGCCTTGCCTGGCACTGAGACTTATTTGAGAGACCTTTTGTATTGAAGAATGCTCCCTGCTAGCGCAGACCTGTCAAATGATCTATGTGCACAGGACACATCTGTGCACTAGGGAGGATTAATGGGTTTTATTCTCTTACTGCTCTCCTATGAAATTTTAACTTAAAAAAATGAAGGCCCCTATAAAATCACACTCATCATTTGGTATATTTTCTGGGGGTTTTTGGTACTTTCAGTAGTGCAAAACACTGATGTACCTAATGTGCAGACATTAAAAGGCTTATATACTGAATATTGAATTAATTACCTACATTAAGCATTGGAAGGCTTGAATGTGATGACTCAAATTCTTAACATTGCATTTAGTGTTTTTAAAGCAGATACACTGATGTGTTTTAACAGAGGATTTACTCATCAGAATCATCTGACTGATTTAAAGAAAATTCATTTAGATAGCTCATTTGGTTTTGTTGGTGGAAGAAGAAATAAGTACTCTAGTATTTTTCCATTTTCTTCTCAGTTGCTTATTTCTGGCCTGCCACTGGTCAGATAGCGGGCCATTTGGCTGCCCAGCACTTTGGAACAGAAAAGAACCTTCATGTTTGTCTTCACTGCTTCAGGGACCAGACCCATGTCCAAAGTTTCCAAGAATGTTTTTTTCGCTTCACTTCAGATGAGGATGCCTGGAATTTTTTGAACTATTCATATGAAATGTGTTTGGTAGTTGGCTGTCAGAGAAGCCTGGGTTAGCGTTTTACAATTCAACCATCTTTAGCATGTTACGGCTTCTCCCATGTTGGCAACATGCTAACGCTGTAATATCCGCACCCTAGCATAAAGCAAAAGTGGATTCAATGTTTTCCACAGCACCTTTATTCAGTTTCCAACCTTTCCTGAGCAAATGGAAATAACTTTTTATCTGCCCTAATATGGGCAATACTTCCAAGCCAACCGTTGTAAGATACAAAAATGAGTACAAAACTAGCAAAGTTATTAAAAAACTACAAAGAAACATCAATCATGGAACATTTGTAACATCATTAATGCATAATTCACTGTATCTGTAAGGCTTCAGCAATCCGTAGTCATTGCTTAGTCAGGCTTGTGTTTTGTATAACAGGTCCTATTAAAGCTACTTACTGCGTCATACTAAGATAAATTATTCCAGACAGAAACAACTTCAGAAGCCATTCTCAATCACTGGGAATTACCGAGGAAACTATGTCCCTGAACTGGTAATAATAATTTGAGCACACATGCTTGAATTTCCTCATATACAGACTGCTTTGAAAAAGAGTGCTTGATATTTGAATAATTATATAGAAACATGTTATTTGAAGTATTATATTCTCTTTGTCAGAAACAGTATGATGTTTTGGGTTCAGTTACCATGGTGAGCAAAAGTTCATTTGTGGAATTGGCAAACAGAGAGGGAAGGGTGATGGAATGTAGATGCCAGTGGTGTCTGGCTTTCAGAAAGCCTTCCGTTACCACTTGCCAGGGATTGGGACACCACACTCGTACCAGCCCACGAAAGGATTTTGCGTGCGTCTGCCAATGGGCCCAAAATTGACGGGCTCCTGCCTATATGAGCGATAGTAACCTGAAAACCACAAAAAGGAGCTATGTAAAATGCTGTTTGACTGCATTAATGGGAAATGGAGACAGTAGGTGGTATCATAAAGAAAATCTAAGAATTGAAATGTGCACATTGTTTATGCATGAACATTTAGATGATCACAAAAAGGTATAAACACAATAAAACAGTAGTTAACCATGATCATGTCCTGACTTTTTCCTCATAGGAAACTGCATTTCTGTTATTCTATAAATTTTATAAATGGTGTTTAGGCATTTCTTCAGTTTATGCCTTTAGTTAGATCGCCTTCATCTCCGAATATTGTTCAAATGAAAATCAAATGTTCATATGTTTAAATATGTGAAATAAAGGATGTCATGGGAAATTCTCATACACATTCACTTTCAGAGTTATATTACATTAATATCGCAAAAATATGTAACAAAGTGAAATGCAGTGTATTTTGAGAGTGTGCTATGGTAATAGTACCTTGAGCTGTGGGCAGGTAGAGGGAGAGGTTGTGTGGCCCTGTCCTTCCTTCTAGATAGGAATCTACAAATTGACAGTGATCCTCTCCATGGCCAAATGAATCACCAATGCTGTAGAATGGTTCTGAAATTGTAAGAAGAGTTAGCACCCTTTGAACCTCACCTTCTACATTTACACTAAGCTGACAGGCAAAATCAGAAAAACAAGAACAGAACTGACAATGGGAAAATGCTGAAATGGGACGATACCTTTTAGACCATTTCCCATGAAGATCTTGTAGCGCAGTGAATTGCAGAGAACCACGCCCACAAACTTCCTGTACCAAGTGCGCTTGACAAACTGACTTCCTTTACAGGAGCTATGGGCGGGGTTGTACCTAAAGGTGAATGGAATCCAAATAGGTTCACCACCTACGGAAGAAATGGAAAAGTATGTTTTAAAATGTATACTTGGAATGCTTATTTTTCATATTTGGACAGTGTCCATTTTTTTTATAGTTTTGCCTCTGTACACCACCTGGATTTGAAATTAAGCAATCAAGATATGACTGAAGTGTAGACTTTCTGCTTTCAGCTTTTATATTGCATTTAGGAATGTCATTTTTTACATAGTCCCATTTTTTCAAGAAACTGGACAAAACCAATATAATTATAAATATAAGTAGTAGTTTTAATACATGAAAGCTAATCCTTCACAGAATCCATGGACATCCAATGAGATGCTTTGCCAGCCCTTTACTGCTGCTAACTTCAGTCTTTCTGTCTTCAGTTTTGTCTTCAGTAAGTGAAAGTGAACAGTATCCTCAACTGAGTTTGTAAGTTTGTGAGGCATTGTTTGGTAAAAGGAATTTTGACCCGTTGCTTTTTTAGGTCCTTTCACAACATTCCTATTAGGTTAGGGGGGTGAATTTGGCCATTCCAAAACATTAAGTTTCTTGTAAATAAACAATTTCTTTGTAGACTTACATGTATGCTAAGGGTCACTGTCTTGCTGTGTGACCCACGTACATTTAAGATGGCATTCTCTTGTAGAATTTGACAATTCAGAATTCATACATACATTAATAATGGTACACTGCCCTGGTTTAAAGGCAGCAAACAGCCCCAAACCATGATACTTCCAAACCCACGCTTCACAGATTCTTATTTGGAAATGCAGTGCTTGGTTTTTGCCAAACATAAAGATTGTCATTTAACCATAACGTTTTATTTTGGATTGACCTTTCTGTGTCCTTGAAGTGATTTTTGCTGGCTGACATCTCTTTAGAACAGGTTATATAACATCTGCCTCACAGTGCATTGGTGGAGGCCAAACTCTTTAGAGCTAATCACGTTTCAGATCAAATTTAAATGAAAATACTGAAAAAAGCGTTCACAAACTCTCAAAGGTCAACCTTGATCAGGTAAAGTCTTTACAGTAAGATTTTCTTTAAGAAATTCTTATTTTTGGTTATTATAATGAAATAAAAATATATATAAAAAAAATATATATATGTCCAGAATCATGGTACACGCTGTGCTGACATGTATGTTCCCATGCTGAAAGTAACCATATCAACCAGCCGAGTCTTCACACAGATCAAGAGAATTGTCCTCATTGCCCTTTGACACTGTGAACCACCAGATGCTTATTTTAACACTTTTGGACTTAGGCAACGGCAGCGCTGTTCTCCCATGGTTCTCTTCTCCCCTCATATGCTATTTGTCTTCAACAAAGAATTCAGAATGCTGCTGCGTACCAAACCATAACACCCCATTATGTTTTCCCATATGGCTCCTCGACTGAGATTACTTGCTGTGGCAGCAAGAATCAGATACAGATACAAACTTACACAATGACCATTTACCATGCATTTATATTCAGACATTTCCAGAAATCCTGAAGATTTGTAACAGGATTGAGGCAAATGCAGCCATTTTCAAAAAAGCAAGCTAAAAATGGGTAAACATAATCTTTTGGGTAGTTAAATACATGCTTTCTTGAAATCAGTGTTGGAACATGAATAAACCTTTTTTAGCTGAGTTACAAGGCCTAATTCTTCAGTTGTGGAATTTTCATTTATGTGGACAGTATAGAACTAAAAGTGGTTCTATGGTTTCACTCTGAGGAATCAGAGTGTGCTTTGTGTGCAATGCATGTCTCTTACCTGGAGGTCTCTCTATGAGAAGGGGGTCATCTGTAAAGAGGACAAGAGGACATTTTGATTTAGAGAATGGATTCACTCATTTTCAATTTCCAAGAAATAAACAAACATCTCCAGAGAGATTCTGACCTGATTCTGTAACGTATGTTAACGTCTCGCTGATCGGCCCTAGACCAAAAATGTTCTTAGCTTGAACTCTGAAGTAGTACCTGGAGGAATAAAAAAGGAAGGTATTTCATTAATCATTACTAAACCGAATGCATGATACACTCACACACACACTTAAGCTAATGAGTAATGCAAAAGGAGGAAGAGGACTTATGCAGCGAGAGAATGACAATGAGCAAAAATAAGAGACGTGAAATAAATGTGGAAAAGGAAAAAAAAAAATGACTCAAGAGAAGAACTTTATACCTGTAGTCTTGTATTTTATGACAAATGTCAGTAAGACCAATATAAACCTTCAGTCTTGGCTTCACTGGCAGTTTATTCTCATTTGATCGATCACAGAAGGATAAGAAAATAAAAGAAAGAAACTGGAAAAGAGAAGTGTGGTGAGGTTTAAAACACAAAAGCAAATTAAATAAGAGAAACCTGACAAAGTGCACACACCCAGAAAATCCACCCGGTGAGAGAGATCAGCCCTTTTCACTGCAGTGTGTGTGAGGAGCAACGATCAGTACTTTTGCGCTTCGCTTGTTTTTATTTGAGCCCCATTTAATGACATAAAATCAGCATGGCTGGATCAAATTAGAGAAGCCACGTGGAAACTCTGACCAAAATAGAGAAAGAATTCTGAAGCCGATCCCAGTCAGACTGTCACGGCGAGAGTGGGGGAAATGGGTGTGTTTCCTTTTCCTTTATCCCCTAGACAACAAATCTAAGAGGAATTAAGTGAGCGCTTTATGATAAAGCCTGCATCTGGCATTTGTATTAAAGCGTCTGTCTCAACTAAAGTCCTTATTTCAGTGCTGAAAGAGATCAAGGGCAAGGAGGTTCTGGCACAGGCCGGGAAATCAAGCAAAGGAAAATGCATTTGATTCCAACATTATATTACATCAAACTGATTATTTAAAATATAAAAAAGGATCTTTCTGGGACATTTAGACAATGTCTTTATTAACTATCTTGAGTGAGCTTCTTTTCATTTTGGTATACTCAATTCACTTTTTTAAACTGCACATTTAAACCGAAACTATATCAGATTCTGTGCTGCGCACTCAGGAAAGAGTACCATACATGATCCACAAATGAGCAAAGAACTGGACAAGTGAAGCGAAGCACATTAGGTATCTTCATCTACAGTGACATCTCTCAAGGGGTAGATAGATTAGGCAGTAAGTGAACAGTCAGTTCTTGAAGGTGATGTGTTCAAAGCAAGGAAAATGAATCTGAGCCACTTTAACAAGAGCTAGATTGTGATGGCTGGACGACTGGGTCACAGCATCTCCAGAACATCAGGCAGGTCTTGTGGGGTTTTCCCAGTGTGTAGTGATCAGTACCTCCCAAAAGTGCTACAAGAAAGGGCAACTGATGAACCGGCGACAAGGTCATGGGCACCTAGTGCTCACTAACGGAATCAATGTAGGCCCCACCTCAAAACGTACAGGACTTAATGGACCTGCTAATGTATTGGTGAGAGATGCCACAGGACGCCTTCAGAGGTCTTGTGAGAAATAGTCAGATCGGTTGTCGCAGCACCAGGGGGACTTACTCAGTATTAGGTTGTATGTTTTGGGTGACAGTGATGATACATGCCTTTCAATATGTTTATTGACTGTCTCGGTCTTGTGATGGTGTACAATAGCACAGTAGATTGGTGAAGCGCAGTGGGTAACAACACTGCTATTCCAGCGGTAAACTAGGGTTCTATTCCCTAGCCTGCTTACACTACACTCTCCTACCTGTGTAACATGATTCAAATTAAAGTTGACAAGGGAACACTAATGTAATTGGGACCCAATTATGTTCTCGGAACACAAAAATATAATCATGCTAAATGCAACCCTAAGCAATGCTCATTCCAGCTTTGGCTGCAGAGAGTCAAACAAGTTTCAAGTGAATTGCAGGAGGCGTTCCGTTATGCAATGCAAGTGAAATTTAGTTTGCTACAGGCACTGATTTGCAACTGTTGCATGAACTTTTCAACACATATCCCGAAAACAAAATTGGAGGAACCTTGGAGGAACGAGTCAGCATGGATCTAGTCTACCAGACTCTATCAATCAGCTGTAAGATTGAGAGCAGACTACATTGCGTTTTGAGTGCATGAGGAACCAGTAAGCATGTGCATATGAAGGACTGTTGCACATATGCATTCAGGCTGAATGACTGGGGCCTGTCCGGTCAGATCTGGTAGCCTCCATGCTGCTCCACATCTGTGGGAAATGTCCGGACAGCCCATAAACATATTTCAGATGAAGTATAACTGTGACTACAAAGAGCTGGTGTGGGTAACCTTGGGAACCTTGGGAGTTTTGACGGCAGTGCATTGTGGTCGCTTGGAAGCAGTAAGCTGTATTTTGAGTGCAATTGTGGGTATCACAGTAGAGACACGAGTCATAACACAGCTAAGGGAGTGAGTGTGAGTAGAGCTCGATCCGAATGAGCCAATTTCAAGCCTGCTGTAACGCTGCTGAGGCTGCTGAGGCTTAGTCATTGGGACATATGATAAACATTAGCCACTTTCTGCAACATAAAATGCTAGTTTTCTTTCCCCATTTGATTTGCTGAGAGTTGAACTTAATAGTGTCTCTTTAGTGGATAGATGTAGAGAGATGAGAAGAGAGAAGCTGAGGGAGTATTGAAAGATGAGTGGAGTTTTATATATTACATACTTTAGAAAATGATTCATGCTACTTAAGCCTCAGAAAGGCTTTTATGAATTACAGCTATTGTTCTGAGAATGGTTAATGTACACCACCATCAGTGCACAGGGCTGAGACCTAATAACCAACACACATCTGAAAAACATGTGTTCTGTAAATGTGAACTGTCTGCATATGAGAAGCAACCTAATACCAGTTCTCCAGCCAGCTTGTTGACACGCTTCTTGTACACATGAACATTCTCTGCATTGAGTTTTTCATTTTGTTGTAATCAGGATTTAAATTTACTATCCAGTAAACTGAGCTTTTCTCTGATTTCAGTCCGACTGTGCCTTATCTCTATGTCCAAGCAGTCTTGACACATGAGCTTATTCCACCACAAACACATCAGGAGGTTATTACCAGGTCATTTTTCCCCTCATTGAAATATTCTTATGATTATCTGATTATTATTTTAAGGAAAATGTGTTAGTGCTACAAACCACATGGCTGGGATAAGTCATGATGTTTAGTTTGAGGCCTGATGCAGGACAGTGTTTGAATGTTCAGGTTGTGCCATCAGATTGCTGATATGAGTCTGATCTGTGAGCTCTCAGAAGTTGTGAAATCTGCTCCCATGTGTTGTCCATCCAATCTGGAATTATTACTGTAGTGCAAGTGTTTGGACGTACCTGGTCAAAGTTTTTGTGAGATATCTGTGATAACTTAATGTCTCAGGCCTTAGTTATCTTGTTAGGGCTATGGCTTGTTAGGAAAGCCCATGTAATGCAAATTTTGAAACTTTAGATATACTAGGACTTCTCAAACCTTGTCCCAACAATCAGCAGCCATGGGCTCCTCTAAGCAGCTGCCTAGCACTGATGCCCACAAAGCGGGAGGAGACTGTAGATAGATGATTTTTCAGTAGCCGTTGATCCTCCTTAATTAACAAATGGCAGCACAATATATATATACCACTGTAAAAAAGCTGAAGATGAAAAGAGGATGGCTCCTACAGCAGGATAATGATTCTAAACACACCGCAGTCCACAATAGACTACCTCAAGAGGGGCAAGCTGAAGGGTTTGCAATGGCCCTCACAGTTTGCTGACCTAAACAGCATTGAAAATGTGGATAGATGTCAAAAGGGCAGTGTATACAAGACAGCCCAATAATCTCATGCAACAAAACGACTAACCGAATCCCCCAAGCAGGATTTGAAAGACTCTTAGCTGGCTGCAAAGATTGATTATATGCTGTAATACTTGCCAAAGGTGGTGTATTTTCTCTTGATTATTAACTTTCTCTTTGCAGAGTTTAGCCAGTGCACTTGCTGTGTTAATTAAATTACTTAATGGAGGTTAACCCCAGTGTTAATGTTTGTTTTCACACTGTATGCTGATCATTCCATTTATTGAATACTACATATGCTGCAATTAAAAAGTCTTTTGATGTTTGTCTCTTTTGACTCATGTGGCCTGAATGGTCTATCCTGAAAGTAAAAAATGACACACTACATTGAAAAGCACTGAATTTACCGTTTGAATTGTCTTAATGATGTTTTCAGGCCTTTTTGTTTATCTGGTATGCAATTTGTGGTTGCTAAACAACATAAACATAAACCATGTTGGCACCAGTACATTGTGCATTACTTTACTGAACACCTAAATGTGCCAAAAACTAGTGCAAGTATGAAATGTCTTCAAAGATTGCTGGAAATGTCTTAAAAGATTTACAGAAGTGAAGCCTGGGTTCCTTAATAAAAAAGCCTGGCATACATTTTCAAAACTAATGTATCTCACCTGGAGTTGGGCTTGAGGTTCTCCACAGGTAGGTGAGTGCCAGATGACAATCGAGATGACCATCTGTTGTTGAGGACATCGTCATAGGAGGCACTGTGCACCATGTAGCCTGCAGTGAAAGCAATTAGTAGCAGTTGTAGTCACAATAAATAATAGTAATACAGTTTTGATTATTATTGACATTATATTCTAGAACACCATCATACTATACTTGACTAGGACTTATAGTCCAGTTAATTGCAGACTAAAATGGCTTCTTATACTGTACATTATTAGGCCTCATCTTCAATCAGGGAAATATCCAAAAGTATTTCCATTAATTCCTGACACAAGTTTCAGTTGTTCACATATACACAGCTTGTATACTTCATGGTCAACATTAGTAGTAACAGGGAAGAAATATCCTATTGATATCTTTGATTACAGAAAAAAAAAAACGTAGAATGCACGGCCAGATTTCGCATGAGGTTAAGAGCAAAGATGCTTAACAGGTCGCACTGTAGGTGGCACTATCACTGATTTGCCTGTGTCTGTAATGATTCATGACAGATCACCATTCCACAAAAAAATATTATTTCTGACCATAAAACATGTTTGCTCTTAATTTCACAATAGATCTGGTGGTGATCTGTGCCAATAAGCCCATTTGGTTTCCATTATCTTTAATATAATGTTATCAAATGTGGCTGCTCACACAAGTCACCTACTTGCACACCTACGCACCACTACATATCAAAGGCATATTTTGAAATTTTTGGACTGAGCATCATGGTAAAGAACACAGCTGCGGTTTAGACAAACTTGGCTTTCTTGAGAGCTCATTAAGAGAATTTAAAGCTCACTATTTTGGAATGTCTTCAAATGTATCAGTCAACCAGACACAACAGTTACAGGTCAAGGAGAAACTTTTTCTGCTCTGTTATGAAAAATGAAAGATCAACCTAACAAAAATGTAGTTTGTTCAGCGCAGGGACTTCCTGTATATCTGGATTCTTCACTTTTACTTTTTATTCTTAACCTTGCCATTATAATTGCCCCCCTGAACAAAAACTATATATTCTTTTTTTGCATGTTTTTTCTTCTTTCTTTTATTGAAATCTGTAGCTCTGTTGCAGAGATTTTCAGAGAGAGGTTTTCTTTGCCCTTTTCTTTGAGCTACTGAATGATCGGTAGCGACATACATTGCTTCATTAATGTGTTTTGCAACTGGGTATTACCAAAGATACGAGTAAAAATACCTGGTTAAGAGAGAGTGGTATGCTGAGATCCTTTATGGATAGGACTTTATTTCTGTGCTGCACATTTTGCATGGCATGGTGCCGTTACCGCTGACATTTATTTCTTTTTTTGAACTTCTCAGCATGTGTTTCTCAGCAAAACTGAAGTTGCATATTATAATATGGAAAACTTGGAAAACAAGCATTCTACATTTCTCACCATCAGGTTGAAGCTATGGCCAAACCTCATATTCCTTAAGATGTAGCCTCCGACCTATCTGATTGCTGGTGTGTATGAGTGTTTATGTAAGGTAGCAGGAGTAAGAAAGCACAGAGAGTTTGGGGTGTGGAAAAAGGACTATATTTGGGGAAAAAGGAGAAAGAGAGAAAGGAATGGTGTGACGTGGGAATAAGAGTGGAAAGTTAGAGGAAAACAACTACTATCTGTTTTAGACATCATGCAATTTCACTCACTTTCCTTTGCATCTACCTTTTTGTTTATTGGCCAAGGAAAACACACAAAGACACTTTAAGATTAATTATGAATAAGGTAATCCAATATCCTTGGAGACTCCACTTTAGATCTTGCTGTGAATTATTGTCTCTCTCGGTCTTACAATCTGTCACCCAGTTAGACAAGTTTGACATTTTGCTTTGGCTAAAGAGTGAACTTGGACTCACAATGAACCACAAGAGAAAGCCCTGCCAGTCAAATAACTGTGAATAACAGTTCTGAGTGGACTTTTGAAGAAACCTAATCAGCCCAAAAGAACCCATGCAGCGGCTTGCAAGCAGTCGTCTCTTTTAAAAGTCTATCCACAGATGTTTGATGATGTTTAGGTCAATGGAGTGTAATGGCCATGGCAAAACCTTTAGTTTGTGCTTCTTGGGATAGATCGTTATGGATTTTTAAGATTAGGATCATTATCCTGCTGTAGAAGCCATCCTCTTTTCAGATCTTCAGCCTTTTTTTTTAAGATGGTGTGATGTCTGCCTCCAGAGTTTGCTGGTATTTAACTGAATACATTCTTGATTTAATTCACTCCTGTGCTTAACAGTTGGAGAGGTGTTCTTTTAAGAAATTTTTCTCTAAGCCTAAGTTGGCTTATTGTAGCCTAATTGTTTAGATGCGCCTTTAAAAACCGCTGCATTTTGTAGTGAGAATGCAAAAAAAAAGTTTTCTCATGACATATTTTGTGCAGGTCCTGCTTCATTGTAGAAGGGTACACAAACAAAACAAAACAACTTTTTCTCTGGTCTTTGTGAACCTCAAGTTGATCTTCACCATTCCAGTTAACTGGCAGTTACTTAGAGGAGCCCATAGCTGCTGGTTGCTGGGACAAGGTTTGAGAAGTCAAGAGTATTTATAAAGTTTTGAATTTTGCATTACCTGGCCTTTCCTAACGACGGTTGTGAACAAGCCATAGACCTTGCAACCGAGACCTTGGTAAAATAGAGCTGAAATCTCTTGGAGTGTCCAAACTTTTGCATGGTACTGCTTTACACATAAAACAAAACGATGGTGGTACACTAATCATAAAGTGGTAAAAGTCTCTCTTTTGGAGATTAGTTCATCTTCTACTCGCTTAACAATTCACGGTAACAGAGATTTCAACAAGAGGTGACGATACTTCAGGATGAATGAGGCAAAAGTAGTTTATATAGTACCACTATATAAGTTCTTACCTGACACCATGTCATCCTTCAGCGGGCGGGCCCAGTCCAAAATGACAAATGAATGACAGCCTTCCATGGCGACCACTGTGATGTTATGGGGTTTGTGCTTGGGTGGTTGTTTTTGTTTGGCTACTATATTGTCTTTCTCAATAAGATCAGCCAGGACATCCACCTGCAGGTACTCCAGAGCTTCTGTCAGGGAGCACGGAGCACCAGGGTCCTTCTGGATATAGTTCACATAAGGAGCTGAAAAAAAGGAGAGGAACAGGGGCTAAAAATCAACCTGAAATCAAAACTTACATTTACCTTGTTAGCTGCATTGTGCAAATGTCGCAGACCCAAATTTAATTTATATATTTAATCATGTTATTAATTTTTCAAGAGGTATTTCTGAGGAAAGTGAATTTTATTCACTTGCACAAGGAAGGTAAACAGTAAATGGGAATAAGTGGGAAAAAAATAAACATCTCAAAAGATCAAAAGAGTAATGTTAACTTCTAACAACTGCACAAGACCTGGTAGACCAAAACGGTGGACACTAGATAAACAGCACTTAAAGCTTTCATATTTAAGAGAGGAGAAAATCAAGCTTCACTTCTCGCTTCAGATCTGAAAACATTCACAGGTGTTTCCGTTCATCATTCCAGCTTTGAGAGAATGACTTAACACTGTAGGTTTCAAAGAATGTGTAGCTGATCATGGCCCAAAGCATATTACTATCTGTTAAACATGGTGGAGGCACTGTTATGGCATAGCCATGTATGGCTGCCGATGGAACTGGGTCTCTGGTGTTTACTGATTTGTGGAAGTAGCAGGACGAATTCTAATGCGATTGGCCAAAGTTAGTCACCTGTCCTCAATCCAACTAAACAGATTTGCACTTACTGATGGCAAAACTAAAGACAGAAAGACCCACAAACAAGCAGCAACTAAAAGGGGCAGTAGTGTATCCATGGCAAAGTATCTCAACAGAGGAAATCTAGCATTTTGTGATGTGATTCTTCATACACTTACAATAAAGTCATTTTGTCCAACTACTTTTAAGGCTGTAGAAATGGCTGTAATAAATGGTTAATGCAATATTGTGTTAACCTCATTGAATGAAAGCTGCTCTATGCGCCAATCCCATATTGAATGTTTAATTTCAAATAAACTGTAATGAAGCAACTTATGAAACTGTCCAAATCCATATGAACTTGACTGTATACATTTTCTGAATTATTGATGCTAAAAAAAATGTGATTTGTAATTAATCTTTTTGGCTGATGTGTTTAGTGACTTCCACGCCACTGTAGTAGTGTGTGTTGTATGTTTTAGATGTCTGGTTTAGTCTAGCTGAAGATGTTCTCTGTCTTTATTGTGGGGCTTAAATGCAAATATTGTTTGTTTATGTGGTAGATTGTATAACAAGCCTGCAGTCTTATTCATTGGCAGTCTAATGTGGTCTGGTGTACTCTGTCTGCTGGCTCATTGCGGGTCTATTATTTTTGTTGTCTGACAGCTGGAAACACTTTAGAAGTCCCTAGTTGATTGGGCCACAAGACACGCACCTGGAGCTAATCACAAACTCCTAGAGATGTTGTTGTTCACCTGATTTCCTAACCACCAAACGTCTGCAGCCGCAGAGAAGCTCACACGCTAAGACTCACAGAAACACTGTGCTGAGTTATGAGCTAGGAATTAAAAGCTTCTGTTCGGTGTGAGATAAGGAAAGATAAGAGAAAGCTATGTTTTTAATCATACTCAAACACACACAGATTTTGCCGCTGTTATCGTGTCCAAATAGGGATGGCAGAGAACAGACACAACTGCGGTGCTATGAATTATAGCAGATGTGTTAGAGATCTAGGGAGTTGAAAAGAACCCAGACTATTAAACTCCTCAACGCTCAGGGGATCTCTTAGGCCCCAGCTAGAAGGAAGCAACTCCGTGCTGATATCAGCACTTTTACTTTATGTTGTTTTATTTCTTTTTTTCTTTTTTTATTTGAATTTCTTCACAGTAATGCCTTTCAGATGTGCAGTGCAGCTCCGACTCTCTGGAGTGTCAGGATTTATTGACGCGTAGTCTGAGTGCACACGTAGTTGCACCTTGTTACTGGTACTACTGGAGGTAATTCTAGGGCCTTTAAAACATGTTACTGTGACACTGTGGGGCTACTGGGTCTCCAAGGTAGTTCTTGCTCAGTATGGTGTTTTTACTGGCTGTAGACTAAGCCCTATCTGGATAGGATTAGTTTTTAGATGTGGAGGTGGGGTAATGTATTTGTTACTGGTGTATCTTGGTGATTTTAGTTTTGTCCAAATCCTCTGTGTCCATCATTTTTACGAACTGCTCATTCATGCACAGTAAAGATTCCCGTGTCTTTAACCTGCTATAAAATCACCCGTAAAAATAACTTCAGGTTATAATAATCCCTTGCAATTTGGCATGTTGGTAAATATTCCGTCACCTCCTGTGTAAAATGAGTATTTCTTGGATTCTCTCAAGTACGAGGCTCTCAAACAGACATTTAGTTGTGTCACGAAAAGTAAGTAAAACCTGCAACACTGGGCACAAATGAGGCTGGTCGTATAAGTCTGTGGTAAAACTAGGGGCCACACCTATCTCTGTCATTTATACTGAGATTTCCAATCCTGTGTGAATCAGTCATTAACATTACAGACATCCTTTGGTAAAATTACTGCACATCCCTTTATAAAACTAATCCCACTTTTATTTATGTATTTATTTTTTTACAGTTTAAAAAAAGTTACATACACATCTCTGCCAAAAGCAACATGAGTGCAACTGGTACAACAAATGATTAATCTGTGCATGAAAACTTAAGAACATTTTCATCAGTTTACAATTAACCCTGCCCTGTATGGACGCTGTAGCCTAGAGTTATTTACATGCTTCCATGTAATGCTACATTACAGACCGCAAGAGGGTGATTTAAATAGTATAGATGTGGTGTGTATTATGTAATTTCTACACACTACTAATCAGACTTATCAGATATACTTGTATATCTGGAGACTATACATTCAGAATATGCAAATATACAATCTAAACTTATATTAGCCAACATAATCTGTTATCTGAATTAGTAGCCCCTTAATTGGTGCTAGTTGTAAATTGTTCATATTGCAAATGTAAAGTAATTTCAAGTAAGTTCAGTGCATCTTTTAATTCAGTCCACTAAAACCATGCTGACTTTACTAGTCCATGTTGCTCCCTGTTATATAACTGCTCTCTTGAATTATAAGTTCAACAGTGTTCAGGTTCCTGTAGATTTCACTGGAAAGCTGAACTCTCAGACTGTACTGTTACTAAAAGCAGTTCTATTGTGGTGCTACTGGCTCCTCTGGTGTCTGTGGTGTTGACATCTGTGCTTGTTCCTCCAGCTCATCAGATCCCACCACCTAATGGCGCAGCATGAATACATCATCCTCGCAAGTCTCAGAGCCATTGAGGGTCTACTTCATAAAACAATGAGCAGTTGGCTTGTTATGTTACTCAGTTGATGTTACGGTTCTGCCAAGTAAAGCACATTAGCGGAGCTGCGAGATGGTGTGAGCTCCCAGAATTCTGGCAATCGATTAGAAAACAGGGTCCCCAGGTCAGCATGACCACTGTTTTTGACAAGGTTGAAAGCTATACACAATGTGGTTACCCCTTTAACCTCCAGACGTAACTAATAATGACAGTCCTGCTGTAATTCAATATGACTTATTTCTCATTGCTCACAGAAACAAGCATAGGAATTCTGACATTTGTGTTTATGAATAGAAGAATATAAGTAATATTTTAATATCTACAGAATTTCATGGAAAGTCTATTCTGTGGATTAGAAAAAATGTAAGAGAAATGCACAGTTCTTTCTAGGCTATACAATTACATGTAGAAAATAAACTGACTGCAGATATAAATGTGTAACAAATTGTGTGATTGAATATATGATTACATTGCATATTTAATCACATAACATTCTGAACTATACAGTAGTGGACAAAACAATAGTATTTACTGTACTTTATGTTTTACTATGTAGAATTACTGTATTACTATGTTTTTTAGCATGCTTGTATGTGTGGTAAAAGCAGGAATGGAGACTGGCGTCCACAATAAAAAGACTGCCATCCACTGTCATCCACTTAAGTTTTAGTGCAGATTTCAAATAATTAAAGCAATCTCAAATGAGATGAAAACAGTCAGAAACTTGTGACTCTTAATGGCTCAGCTAAGTGTCAATGTCTAGCAGTCACTTAAAATTCTCTGCTATACTCTGGTATACTGACCCCCCCCAAATCAAACTGATATCCCTGGCCTGTTAAACGTGTTGCCTGTCTGTAATAAAATAATCACAATTAATTTTTAAAATAAAGACATGTCCTTTGCAGAAAGTCTGTTCACCTGCCTACCATCTTTACAACACTGCTGGGCAGTTATTTCCAGTCACAGAAGACCAGTCTCCCATCTCTATTTGGGGAGAGACCCAGGTTACTCGTATTACAGATGTGGGCCAATGTAGTGTTAGGAGTCTTGCCCAAGGAGTCTTATTGGTGTAGCTCAGCATAGTGACCCAGACCGGGAATTGAACCCCAGTCTCCCGCATGGTGGGGTAGCTCACTGGCAGGTAGTGATGTTATCTGTTGCGCCACACCAACCAAACTCCAAACTTGTTACTAATAAGCATATTCTCAGCTAGCTTAATTATACAAGTACCTCCATGCTAGGCTTCCCCTCACTTTGAGCTTAACATGGGACATTAGGGTTGCAGTAAAAGTGCAAGATGGATCACACTGTCATTCCTAGGAACAAGGTAAGTGTACACTTGTTTTATCCTCTTTTGTTTAACATATGTTTTTACCTTTATTACAATTTATATAAAATAAAGTTATTTAATGGCTTTAAAGTTTTCAGAGTCCTTCAGGGGTGAAATACTTAAGACAGTGATATGCCTTCTCATTTCATCACACTGCTATAAACAATTCAGCACCTACTGTGAATGGAAGATGCATGTCATGCACCTACGAGAGTGAGGAACTGAAGTGTTCCTGTGTAAAATAGTAACTCTTGTCCTTTGAACTCTTTATTTACTGGCCATGTTGTCAATTCTGTCTCACTCCTGCAGTTAACTTGTCGTCAGCTCATTTCCAAACTGCAACTGTAGCTTATGCAACTTCAGAATGTGCGTGGGGGGGTATGGGCATTGAGCAGTGAATTCACTCTGCCTCTTTTCACATGCCTTAATCTGGACTTTAGATCAGAAGCATGACCAGAGCAACGGTAGATGAGAAGAGCAGACACAGTGCTGTTATGGTAACAGCGTACTGTATCTCCACAGGCTGTGCATACGAGAAAGTGAGGGGTGGGATGATGTTTACAGTCGCCTCAGGCTACCTCTCCCCAGGCCGACACAAGCATCTGTGAGATGCACTCAACAGCTGCACCAGACTGTTTATACAAAGCCCTGGCTCAGAAACAATCAGCAATAGAAAACAGAATAACGCTACAAAGCCAGAATCACATTCCCTTAATTAACTGACTAATTAATAACTTCATTGGCATTGTCATTTGGAATTGTTGATAAAGTGGTCCGTATTGTGTACTTGAAACTATGCAGGTAGCCACTGATTCTCTTCCAAGCTTAATTGTAGCTGTATCATACCCAATCCAGCTCCCAGAAGGCCTTGATTAGCTGTATTGACTCAGGAATAAAGATTTCAATGAGTGAGCCCCATAACCACTGATCTATCCAGATGTGAAGGCCATGTGAAAAAAGCTGATCCTAAGTAAACAAATACTATCTATGACAAGTTATTAGCCTGCTGCTTGAATCAGGCTATTAGTTTTTTAAATAAACGGATTTCTAGGAAAACCTTGGCGACCACATCTGTCCACCTTATCTTTGACCCAAAGCATCTGATACATTACCATGATGGGGCAAAAAAACTCTCCCAAGTTGCAATGAGGATATCTGAAATTCTCCAGGTAGTAATTCCAATGTGCTTTTCAGTTTCATTTTACTTATTATGTGCCTTTATAAGAAGCCAAAATAAAATGTAGGGTCAGGTAAGAGGCCCTCCGAACACTGCAGCATTGGGCTGAACCCAAAGTTTTGGTTATCGTTCATTGTGTTGAGTGGAGCTCACTTCCATGCACATTTTCTGTTTTACCTGGAACAGAATACTCAAAGCTCTGCCATTACTCTCTCTCTCTCGCTCTCTCTCTCTCTGGGCAGGGAGCCACATCCCACAGACTCTCAGATTATTTATAATGTTATGTTTAAATGCCTTCACTCAGGCATTCTGAGATATTTCCTACAGAAGCTGCCCACATGAAACAACCTGAGCCCTCAGAGACTGTAAAGTCAACGGCCTCCTCAAATGGCCTCCTGCTGTAGACCAAGATGCAACGCTATCTGAGACAATGGACGAATTGCTGACAGGATGCCATACCAATGAAAGGCTGGGCTTTAATTTAATTTAAACTGTTAAATGCTTTTTCAAACCTACAAATTCAATGGAAACATTGTTTAAGATTCACACACATGAATAGGTTACCTGTGAATCGTTTCTTGCCGGTCACATCAAACTCTGAAGAAGGGGTGTTGTTAAGCTGCCGTGTCTCAGGAGTGGGGGGCTGAGTGGTGGTGGTGGTGGTGGTGGTGGTGGTGGTAGTGGTGGTAGTGGGCAGCTCAGTTGTGGAGGGGAACACCGTGGTCTCCATCCAAAACTCATCTGTAGGGTAAAAGAACATTTCTAAATGACGGCATAAAACTTTGGGTCATTATCTGCTCATCTGACTTCTATTACACACATTTTAAATGCACTTGTATTCAAAAGTTTGGACATACTGGGCAAATGTGTATAATTATGTTACATATTTTTGAGGTGAAAAGAATCAGACAGAACCTGAGCAGCAAATTTAGCCTAAGTAGTTACTTTATATTTGATTATCTTAAAAATACACAATAAGAAAAAAAAAGATCAACATATAAGAACACCTTGCCAACTGCTATGAATGGGGTGTATCAATTATGCTTTGGGGTTTTGTGGCGGCCAGTGGTACAGGAAACACCATACCAGTAGATAAATGAATTCCACTAAATATCAGTAAAATATTAAAGCAAATGTGACACATATATGAAGCTAAAACAATCATTTGGCCCAAGGATCACAGAATTACAAGCATTCCTAAATAATTCCTAAAACCAGCATACATGTATAAAGTACTACAGACCCAGACTTGAGTATAAGAACAAGTGCTCTTTCAAAAATGATGTGAGTAGAAGTAGAAGTGCTCTTTAAGCCCCATACTTAAGTAGAAATCCTAACGTATTCAACATGTTTTGTAGTTTATTCTAAAATGTACTACTAAAGTAAAAGTACATTTACAGTATTGTGTTCTGTAGTTATTACAGAAAGCAGTCAAATGTTTGAATATCATTGTTTATATTAGTTCAAATGATGAGACTTAAGGACTATCACAATTCCTTTGGCTGTAGTACAAGGACAGGAATGTACAGGACAGAGTGCAGGTACATGCAGTCTCCAATTAACTCTCTGAACAAACTCGCCCAAAAGAAAGGCTGAACAGAACTGACAGCAACTTGCCACATACAAGTGTTTCATGTGTAAAAACCAGTGTGAAGAGCACTTTAAAACACTGAGCTTCACTCTCTGCAAACAAAACTACACTTAGATCTCAGGCCATTAGGCCACATACAAGTATTTGAAGGTGGTGAAGATGACGTTTCTTCTGGTGGATCTTCCATCTTGGAATGGAAGCAGTGGAGTGAAGGGAGAACGGCAGCATGTGCGCTCACGGCTTAATCGCTTGTTTTGCTCAATGTTGAGGCGGCTTCATCAAAAACAGTGACAGCGCTATTTACCGCTCTGCCGGTGATAATATGGGTTTGAAATGATTCGTACCATTTTTAAAATACCAAAGTATTTTAAAGAAGTATTAAACTAAAAGTATTAAACTCATCCAAAATATATAGTAAAAGTGGAACTGAGAGTATAAAAATAATCCTCCTGTAGAGAACAGATACAGCATTTTACTATTTAAGTACATTAGTAAAGTAGTTCTACTTCATTACATCACACCTCTAAAACCAGAACAGATACTCCTAGCTGTGATATCTGCCAAAGGGGGTAGGGCTGCACAATAAATGGTTTCAGCATTGTCATCATGATGTGCACATTTGCTATAGTTGTCTCACAGGATGTGCTTTTTTAGAATGACAGGTTTGATTTAATGTAAATTACCTGCAACTTTTTTGCTGCAAAAAGAAGATTTGCACAGTTATTTTCCATGACAAACCTACTAGATGCAGATAAACCATTTATTTTACCCAGAGTGCATTATTAGTATGAAGACATGTTGGGGGCTCAGGTAGACAAAGGCACTGTCACTGTGATCTGAGGATCAATGGTTTGAATCCTGGGTCATGCTGTTTGCCATCAGCAGCCAGAGTGCGAGAGAGCACAACTGGTCTTGCTCTCTCAGGGGTGGGCACATGGCACTTCCTTCCCACATGTGTGCCGGTTGTCAGTTAGGCGTCTGTTAGCTGTTACAGCTGCATCAGCTGAAATGTGAAAAGAGGTGGTGGCACTAGGAGGTCTCCTAGTGTTGGGGGCATTGCTAGGGATAGGGGAGAGTGTTCACATGAACAGGGATTAGGTAATTGGCCTCGCAGTAAATGGGGTAAAATTGGAAATAAAATGTTGATAAATAAATAAATAAATAGAAATAATGACATTTGATGGCTTCTGGTAAAAAAAAATCCTGTATGTTTTAATAAAATATACATATACATATACATATAATATAAAAATAAAATATATTGCATTAAAAAATCCCAATATATTGCAGCCCTGAAAGGGGGTGTTACTAAGAACTCACTGTTGGACACTGCACATGCCACTTTTTTCAATCATCAAATATTTTAAAAATGGGCTTTAGGACTTGCAAATTTCTTAAATTAATAGTTTGTTGCGGAGGTTGAGTTTATTTATTCTCACTTCAAAAATCTACAAAATGTGTCATTTGCCCAGCTGTGCAAACACATATTATACAACTGTATGTGATGTTAGTTCTATGTACTGCAGTAAAATAATTATATTAATTATTATTTTTAGTATTATTATTATTAATCATAGTTGCAATGTTATTACTATTTGCATATATCCCATTTCAAAGCAGATGAAGTTACAGCACATAATCAACCTTTAGAACAATGATACCATCAACAGCATGTCTGTGGTACATTTAATTCATCCAATCAAACCAATACAGCAGTTGTTTGGAAAAACATGCAAAGGGATCCCAACAAAGAGCAGTATTTGAATGCAACCATACTGTGGCTATGATGTTAAAGCATACATACATGATGGAGCAGAACGTAACAAAACGAATAAAATGACATATCAAATTACACAACAAGGTCCATTCACTAGATGCAGCAAGTCGGCCCCAAAAAATCATCCATGGCGACTCGCACTAAGCACCAGGCAGCTGGGACATTCTCCTTCAGTTAGTCATGCAGCACACAGAGTGAGTTTGCTTTGGAAAAGAAAATGAAGGAAGGCGTGATCCAAACCGCAGCAGTAAACAAGCAAAAGATACAAGAAACAGAGTATGGCCTAGAGTCACTGTACAGACAACACACAATAAAAAGAGCAAAGAATGGACAAACACTCAACAAAGCTCAGCAGCCAATAAAAGCCAGACTCAGCCAATACCTTCCTCTATAGCAAAAGCATCGCTGGGTGCCATGGTGATCGTAACCATGGAGTCTAGTCCAATCCCTGAGCCAGCTTCTGTAGGTGAGGCAGGAGATACTGGAGCAGGTTCTCGAATGCACAGCACACTCATCACCATATGTTACCAAGCAGCTCAAAACACTCCCCAAAATGCACAGCATACTAGCTTCATCTCATTAAACATCAGAGGAGCCATGAAGTGTAAGCACTTCCACTGCAGTTTGAGGAATAGCATTGGTTAACATCTCAGCATCAGAGAATACTAATTGTAAAAGAAGCTGGGTGAGATACAGAACCATTAAAAGAAACCTGTACGCTCTAACATAATACCTACTGACAGGTTCTCTATATATCACACCCAACAACGCAATGTAACAGTAAATCAGCAATTCCACACATTAAGTGAGACCCTTTGGTCTTCAAAACCGGCTGGACAGGGAACATATGGACATCTACACAGCCCCGAAAAAAATTAAGAGACCACCCTACATGATCAGTTTCTCTGGTTTTACTATTTATAGGCAATGTGTTTAGGCAAATTAACATTTGCATTGTATTTCATAAACATGGACAACATTTCCTCTAAATTCCAAATAAAAATATTGCTATTTAGAGCAATTATTTGCAGAAACTGCTCAAATAATGCAAGGAAATAATAATAATAATAATAATAATAATAATAATAATAATGCAGAGTTATTGTTAAAATTTAAACAACATAGTACTAGCAGCTTTGTTTGATGAAATGCCTGAAATAAAATGGCTGCCTAATTGGCAGTCTGGTCTCCTAATTAATTTCAGAGATGTATTTAGTGATCAGCTGGTAAGGAATGTTATTGTGGCATGGTTACACACAGTGAAGGTGATGATCTAGGGAAGAGATTAAGCGTAGTCTCAGACTAAGATCAATCTCTGTCTGGTAAACTGACCACTGCAAATCAGTGAATCCAACTACTTTAAGATGCACCTATTGCTGATACAGGTCAGCAATAGGTTTCAAACCACAGCATGTATAATCCTCGTAGAGAAGCTACATAGAGCATAAGATGACCATGCCCAGTGTCAAGTTTTGACTAGATAAGTATAAAGCCCCCTCTGGCATTAGGCTCTAGAACAGTGAGACTGTGTCCTTGAGAGTGATGGAGCTCCAGCCAGTTCGTCTGGGATGGGTTTATGACCCAGAACTACAAATGTGTCTACAAGCCTTTGGAAACATAATGTACATTAAATTTGTAAGTTTGTTTAGTCTATAAAAGGTTTCTTCCTTTTGTTAGGGGCATGTACTTGTGACAGAATATCAACAGTTTGTCAAAAGTCTATATTTTGTACAGACTGTTCTTTGGTGTTTGGCTTCCTTTGGATCACCATTTGGATTACCCACTACACCATAAGTTCTTCTGGCATATCTGCTGTAAACAGGGTCTACAGGAAATTAGAGGTCTTCTTAACTACAGCAAGTGGCTACTCAAGAATGACAGGAAGAGGTTTAGTTTCCCTGTTTAAATACATATTTGATTTAGCTTCTAAATTACAGAGGATCGGAAACTGTGGATGCTAACTAGATTCCAATGATAAATCATGTTACACAACAGTAAATTATATGGTACTAATGGTGAGCCAAACCCACTTTAATATGATCTTAACCCTTGAGATTATTGTGCTGCTACATTTGCAATACATTCCCAGGACATTTGAGGTTAAACAGTAAAACAAGTTTTCAAGGCATGACTTAAAAAAGCCCTTTGCATATGCAAGTAAAGCTCCATCTTAAACCACTGAGCACTTTTTGTCGACCACTTGTGTTTCTTGTATGTTAAAAAAGTTCCACAACTCACCATCTGAGTAGCAGTCCAGTATGCCATCATTATCCATTATAGGGAAACCATCCTTATCCAGCCTTGAAAATGTCCCAGGGGGGCAGGTAGGAAAGGCTTCTGTGGTTGTGGGCTCAAGAGTTGTCATCTCAGTTGTGGTGGGTTCAGGAGTAGTTGTCGTAGTTGGGGTTGTAGTTGTGGCTGTCGTGGTGGTAGTTGTGGTTGTCGTGGTTGCAGTTGTTGTACTGGGTTTAGGACGATCCAGGCCCACTACTGGTTTCCCTCCCACAGTTAGGTACTTCTCTTTAGGGTTAACCACAGGCCGACCGTCCCTTCCATGACCAAACAGAGCCACGCCCTCCTGGTTTACTAACGGAGTGCCCTGCTCGTCTATTGGATAACAACATTAAAAGTGGCTTGATTCATATTGCAAACTTTCAGCCCCTTTTAACAAAGGACAGGATGGTAAAAACAGGACTACGCATCATAAGGAATCATACCGAAAACAGTTTTCCCGTCTTCTCCAAGAACTACTTTCCTGGGTCGGCCCATAGAATCCTGCAAAACCTTCCCATCTTCATTCATTAAGACCTTCTTATCCAGATCTACAACCTAAGGGAGGGTACATTCACTGTAAATACATGAGAAAGATTAAACAATACATATGGCAGGAACATACACCACACATCATACAGATATCTTTTAACAATGTTTCGACTTGGTCATGCTGTCTTTTGGCAGAGCAAGCTTCATAAAACATTAGCACTTAGCTAAGTGAACACACCAATCTGGTTCCATCAGGGCCAGTGATATATTTGATTCCACTGGCTTTTGTATTATCATGTGATGTAGAAGACATTTTGCCATTTGTAAATGTATGATTTGGCCGTCCATTTTTTCCTATGTTGCAGAGAAGAGAACAGATGAGATACTGCATCTTTATTTGTTCATTATTAACATGTGAACACCAAAAAATACTGCATGCTTTCAGAGACAGGCAGTACTTGGAGAATGTCAAGTTTACCTTTAGGTTTGAAACTGCTGAGTGGAATTTTCCCTTGTGAAATAGGTTTAGATCTGCTTGTATAGCGTAATCTTGATCCCACCACTGGATTACGAGCTGGAGCTGAGAAGGAACCAGTCAAATTGCCATTTGAGTATTCAATTGAGGGTGATTTCCTCAAGGGAATGTGACTGGTTAATCTATCATTGCTGCTAATACCTGTCTGCGAGGCAGAAGAGGATAAAGAAGTTGAACTGGATGAAGAAGAGGAGTTGTTTTTAGCAGGGGTGCCCAACCTACCAGAGACCTGTGGCCCTACAACAGGAAAACGAGCATTTACATTAGAACTCAAAACTGTTCTGCGGGGAACAGTGGCTGCAGGCTGAGAACGATCCTTAGAGGTCTGTAGAGGATGCTGAATCTCCTTAACATCCAAGGCGGCATTTTTATTACTAGTTTCTTTATTAAGGTAATCATCTTCATGGTCATTGCTAGTCTTTGAATGCTCATTGTGAATGGGATCATTTGAGGTTGTCGGTTCACTG
The DNA here is from genome assembly GCF_030463535.1 of Salminus brasiliensis. Lineage (NCBI taxonomy): Eukaryota > Metazoa > Chordata > Actinopteri > Characiformes > Bryconidae > Salminus > Salminus brasiliensis. The sequence goes on along the minus strand of NC_132878.1, from coordinate 59,646,310 downwards.
GTTAAAACTCTCTGTCTAGCGATCACAGTGGGCTTTGCAGGGGTTAGATCCACGCCATGCTTTGAGGGGTTAGTTGTAGGGGGTGATTTTTTTTTAGGACTGCTATCCTGTGCTCCTGAAACACTTGAATGGGTTGGAATTCCTCCCAGAACTGGACTCCCTGCACCTACAGAAGAAGCAGTTCTGACTTCTTGCCTTCTACTACCTGTTTTTCTGAAATGTCTATTCATTTGAAAAGCACCTCGTCCTACATTTGTTCTAGAAGAAGGCTGAACTTCATGTTTGTCCTCATTATTTGTGTTTTCCATTTCTTGTGGAGTATTTTCTGTGTGTGAGAAGGAATTTGTTGTGGAACGTTGAACAGGTTGATAAGGTGAAGGTGATGGTGACGATTCTTTATTTTTTGTCTCTACTGCTTTATTTTGATGAGATGTTTCTTTGCCTTCTTTTGTATCCTGGCTGTTTATGGAGTGGGTATCACTTTTACCAGAAGTCCGGGATCCTGTTGCAGTTGTGGATTGTGATGTAGAAGTAGAAGAGGGTGAACCTGGTTTCTGCTGGCCTATCTGATGTCTCTGACCTCTAGTTGATCCTGATCCTGTATTACTCCCATGACTTGTTGTCGATGGTAAAGAGGCTGACAATGATGTTGATGATGAGGAGGAAGAAGAGAAGTCAGTGGAAGATGTTGATGAGGAGGATGATGAAGACTCTTTGTCTGTTCCAGACCTGGGTTCTTGAGGAGATGGGCTGGATGATTTATGTTCTGTAACACCAATTCTGTTGCCTAAGAGTGGTCTTCTTATCCGAGAGTTAAAAGACTGGCGATGGGGATGGTGGTCTGTTTTTTTAGAAAGAGAGTCGGATGGGGGTGTTTTTGGCGGCGGCGTCTGTGGGGTTTTGACAACGGAACTAGATTCTTTGGCTTCGGGTGAAAATTGCTTGTTTTTTTCCTCCTCAGTTTTTGACGGTACATTGTTGGTAATTTCTGGCTGAGTATCCTCAACAGCTTCATTTCTATGTCCATCTTTTTTTGGTGTTTCTGTCTTTGTTTCTTCCTCATCCAATTCCTTTTTGATGCTTCCAGACTGGGGCAACCTAGAAGATGTCCTTGAACTGGAACCTGAATTTCTGACAGAGCTCCTCATAGAGAAAATGCTATGATAAGATCGTGTCTGTGAGAGGGGGCGCGTTTTCTTGGTTGTAGGTGGAGCAGTAGTGGTTTGGGTATCAGGCTCTTCTATTTTTTCCACATTAGCGTGTGTTGGCCTGGAGTGAGTGAGAGGTCTTGAAACAGAGGTGCCAGCTGCAACAAAGAAAGGATGCTGGGTTTAAGTTAAGGACGTAATCATCACACTCGGCATAACAACAAATGTATGAATTATCACTTCAATTAAATAAAATATATTTTTTTGGTTGTCTGGATCCAGTCTGGAACTTACAAGCTATTCACTCATGAAAATCTACAATCAACACATTGCTAGAAATCCTAATGTAAATGTCTACTGAAAATGCAGCAAAAGACAGGTAACAAAGAAAGCAGCAGCAAAACATGTTTCAATCAGAACCAACATTTCAGAAGTTTAATTTCTCAGTATGTACAGTTCACTTAAATATTAAATATTTAGTTCTTGGCATCATCTAAAGCAACATTCTGTAGCACTGTTACCTGAAAATACTATTCCAACAGTACAGTTCCAAGATCATGTTAATGCTCCACTGTCTTGAAATAAGGAGAATAGTGTCTCTCTAAATGCTTCTCTGAGCTCAACATGCTGCTAACTGCACTATGTCACTAGAGAATGCAGCAGGGCAATGTTCATGAGTATTGCATAACACTGTACAAATTATAAATACTCTACCACCTCAGTCCACATGCTTCTTTCACTGTCAGTGATGATTCTGCAGCTTGTCCAGTAAAGCATGTCCTTCAGTGTTGGCTTAAAAACAAATTACTCATCCAAACTTTAGGAGCAAGACACTGCTTTATTGGACATAACACTGCTTTATTGGAAAAACGTAACTTTTGAGACTTACTGCCAGGCATTGCAACACTGAAGGCTTTAGACTGTGGTCCTTGTCCTTTCCTGTTGACTGCTCGAATTTTAAAGATATAGCGATCCCCTGGAATCAGTCCATCTATGGTTGCAGAGTTGGTAGTGCCCTGGTATGTGACTGACTTTGCTCCGAAGGGTCTCATGGCTGGAGCATAGGAGAGAATATACTCTGGAAGAAAATCAGACATCAGTGTGTCTGGTCAATTTAATTTGGACAGGACCTACTGCAGTAAAATTTCCACATTCAAGCCTAGACCACAAAAAGGTATGCCAAGGAAAACAAACCAGACTGGAAAGCAGAATACGAAGTTCTTGCCAATAGTGCTTTGGCTAATACAAGGTGTCTAGTGTGTAGAAGCAGAAAAAAGTGATTTATTTGTATCTATAATTTGGTGAAGATCCAATCTCTTAGACTTTTATTCACCCCAGAAGTGCAATTAAACTACACCAGTTAGCTGTGTTTCAGAAGAGTGCTACCTATATTCTTCACAGACTATTGTAGGTAGTGACAATGTGTTAACAGTAAAAAAAACAGGGATAAATATGAAGTCTCACCTCTTATTTTACCATTGGGCTCTTCAGGCTGATCCCATGTTGCTGTGACAGCAGTGCCTTTCCCTCTAAGTGGTTTCACCTGGAAGTTCTCAGGAGGTCCAGAGGGAACTGCACATTATAGAGGAGAGGGTCAGGATTGACAATGTACGTTGCCAAACAGAAGGAGGTGCATGCAGCATTATAGAGCCTGGGCTCTGGGCATTTAATGTGTTTTGAACCAGAAGATTTTTTAGATGGAAACAAAACGCAGCTATAGGTTTTCCAGGAAATTGAGTAATGAAGTCATCGTTAGCCTTCCAAACAGGCAAGCAGGCAGTAAACGGTGACACCTCAATGAACCGTTACATAGCGGCAGTTATGACATACTGCATTAATTACAAAACTCTAAGGCAAGACTTGCAAAAGCAAGCATACAGTGGGGGAAAAGTATTTAGTCAGTCACCAATTGTGCAAGTTCTCCCACTTAAAAAGATGAGAGAGGCCTGTAATTGACATCATTGGTAGACCTCAACTATGAGAGACAAAATGAGAAAAAAAATTCTGAAAATCACATTGATTTAAAAATCAGATTTTTAAAGAATTTATTTGCAAATAATGGTGGAAAATAAGTATTTGGTCACCTACAAACAAGCAAGATTTCTGGCTGTCACAGACCTGTAACTTCGTCTTTAAGAGGCTTCTCTGTCCTCCACTCATTACCTGTATTAATGACACCTGTTTGAACTCGTTAACAGTCCAAAAGACACCTGCCCACAACCTCAAACAGTCACACTCCAAACTCCACTATGGTGAAGACCAAAGAGCTGTCGAAGGACGCCAGAAACAAAATTGTAGACCTGCACCAGGCTGGGAAGATTGAATCTGCAATAGGCAAGCAGCTTAGTGTGAAGAAATCTACTGGGAAAATGGGAGACCTACAAGACCACTGCTAATCTCCCTCAGGAATCAGGGGCTCCACGCAAAATCTCAGCCCATGGGGTCAAAATGATCACAAGAACGGTGAGCAAAAATCCCAGAACCACACGGGGGGACCTAGTGAATGACCTGCAGATGCTGGGACCAACGTTACAAAGACTACCGTCAGTAACACACTACGCCGCCAAGGACTCAGATCTTGCAGTGCCAGACGTGTTCCCCTGCTTAAGCCAGTACATATCCGGGCGCGTCTGAAGTTTGCTAGAGAGCATTTGGATGTTCCGGAAGAGTATTGGGAGAATGTCTTATGGTCAGATGAAACCAAAGTAGAACTGTTTGCTACAAACACAACTTGTTGTGTTTGGAGGAGAGTGAATGCTGAGTTGCATTCAAAGAACACCATACCAACTGTGAAGCATGGGGGTGGCAACATCATGCTTTGGGGCTGTTTCTCTGCAAAGGGACTAGGACGACTGGTCCGTGTACATGAAAGAATGAATGGGGCCATGTATTGTGAGATTCTGAGTGCAAACTTCCTTCCATCAGCAAGGGCACTGAAGATGAAACGTGGCTGGGTCTTTCAGCATGACAATGATCCCAAGCACACTGCCAGGGCAACAAAGGAGTGGCTTCGTAAGAAGCATTTCAAGGTCCTGGAGTGGCCTAGCCAGTCTCCAGATCTTAACCCCATAGAATACCTTTGGAGGGAGTTGAAAATCCGTGTTGCCCACCGACAGCCCCAAAACATCACTGCTCTAGAGGAGATCTGCATGGGGGACTGGGCCAACATACCAGCAACGGTGTGTGCCAACGTTGTGAAGGCTTACAGAAAATGTTTGACCTCTGTCATTGCCAACAAAGGATATATAACAAAGTATTGAGATGAACTTTTGTTATTGACCAAATACTTATTTTCCACCATTATTTGCAAATAAATTCTTTAAAAATCAGACAATGTGATTTTTCTGAATTTTTGTTTCTCATTTTGTCTCTCATAGTTGTGGTCTACCTATGATGTCAATTACAGGCCTCTTTCATCTTTTTAAGTGGGAGAACTTGCACAATTGGTGACTGACTAAATACTTTTTTCCCCACTGTATGTGTATAAAAGTGTGTATATGTGTGCTATACTTGACTTCAATGATTTTGTCACGTTATTTAGCAATTTTGACATAAAAAATGCATTGGTTTCAAAGTGCACATTGACAGATTCTATCACAGCACTTTTTTTTATTAGGCATTGCTTTTTAAAGAATGCCCATCAAAAATGATCAGAACAAGTTTATATGGAATTACAAATTACTTTATTCATCATGTTCATTTGCCATTATCACAGTGTGTAGTATATTTTCCAAACTACTTTCAACTCATTACTTTTTATTTGAAATATTTGACCCTGAATAAGGGACCACCATGATCCCTGATTCAAATCTACCTGCTTCAGGAGTCCTCTGAAATACAGATGCAGTCCACTTTCCTTGCTGCTCTCCCTGGGAGATTCGAATAGCGAACTCATACATTCCATCTGCAGAAAGCGATTCAATGATCATTCGCCTCTGGGTGGTCTCCTTATATTCCCACCGAGCAGATTCTCCTTTCTCTCTGTATCTCACTGTGTAATGCCTGCACAAAAACAAATACATTTAGTGCTAAAACTGTAGCTCCCTGTATTCCTCCATCATACAAATACATGTCAAACCATTTACATTCATTCATTCAGCAAACGTTTGCATTAAGACTGACGAACAAACCGATAAAAACTGCAAAACTAACACAAATGACCTATTGTAAATGATTCTGGTCAACCATATCTCACCTGGAGCCTTCAGGAATGCTCTTCCGCTTCTCCACAAGTGGGTCCACCCATGTGATGACAACAGATTGTGGAGACAGAACTCTTACGGTCACATCCTTTGCGTCTTCCACCTCCTCAGGTTCTGATAAATGGGATTGGTTTGGATTTATGGTTAGGGGAATGATTGAAATTATGGATTTCCTTGAATTTAGCCCTGAATTTAAGGGCCTTTTCAGCTCTTCTCTAAAACCTTCAAAGTGAAGAGATAATCTTGTGATTATAGAATGATCATAAAGTGACTCTTAACGTGATGTTTATGAGCGCTGAATGAGGTGAATGAACAGTTTTGCGTGGTGATAGTATGAATTGTTCCAAACCTGGATGGATTTTGGTTATGGCGGCCTTGTTGCCTTGTGGAATCCTCCGTAGGCCGTTCTGTGCCTGCAGTGATACCACATAGACGGACTCAGATGCTACGAGCAGAAGGGGATACCAGATATGGCCACGTATCATTATCATTTTAATACACTAACAATACAAATGTACCAAATCACTCTTAAAAGCATGTAAGCTACTGAATTCCTGTAAACTGTAAACAGTCAGCATCTTAAAGGTGTAATTTTAGATTTTAGAATTAATTTTAGAATTATTTCTTGCACATATCTTTTAATTATATATTTTTATTCACTTGTTCAATGTTCAATTTTTTATTTTAAGTAACTCCATTTATCTTGCAAATAATTTGGCTTGCTTCAAAACATAACCCAATCGACATTTAGCTACTAACTCTACACTTTATTATGATTAAAAATATCAGTATAGCATCCCTTGATGAATCATATCAAATCAAACCAAATCAATTTCTTGATTATGAGGTGAATGCTTGTGTACTGTATATTTATTTATTTATTATTTATATTGTAAAACTCCTGAAATCATGAGCATTCTGTACTGTTATCCACACCATATATGTTTCAAATGTCATAAGTTTCAAGTTAAAGAAATCTTTATTTACAGTGTATTAAACTTTTCAGGTGGAAAGGTTTCAGGTGATCTACAGAATCAGACGTCATATTTGCTGTTTTTAGAAGGCACATGCTCATGTTCTCACCGAGTTTGGGCTTGTTGCGTTGGTCAGCCTGGGGCTGACTGAGGTCCAGTCTGTGTTTGGATTGTGGACGGATGGGGAGATATCCACCTCTGTTTGGAGCCTCATGGCCTGAAGAGGACTGTGGTGCTCTCTGCTGCACTGCTGGCCTCTGGTTCGTTTGAGTGGATATCTCTGACATCCTTCTCCCTGATGAAAGAAACACAGCTGTTACTGGTGTTGGAGGTCATTATTATGGTTTATTTAAAATCCACTTCAGGGATGGGTTAGCAGAAAATAGTTTTTTTCATGCTCTGTCATATCTCACTCAGGAAACTGGTTAAAGGCAACTGGTTGACATCATGCTATTCATTATTACATTTTAAGACCATAATGAGACTTTCTACGACTCTTCTGGAAATGATTTTTCACATAGCTTTACGAAGCCTGAATAGTCCTGAAAAAATGTTGATTAGCCATTCTAGCAAAGCCAAAACCACCTCATTGTGATGTTAGACCTAAGGCATGACTTTCTCAGGATGGAGAGTGATTGAGAGAGAAAGAAGACATGTAGCATGTGTTAGAGATTTAGTAACCCTGTGGAGATTTGTTTATCTGAGTTTAAAGCCATCGAGGACCACACAGTCTTCCAGTCATCTGCTCTCTCACTTCTTTATCCCTGTTTTTCAAATGCAATTCCCCATCTGACTGGACTTGGCCAGCATATCACACAGCCAGACAGTCTTCCTCTTTCTCTCTCTTTTAAAACTGTCTCACGCTCATTTTTATCCCCATTCCTCTGTCTCCCCCTCCATCTCTTCTTCCTCTTCTTATTGCCATGCTAGTTAATATTACTGAGAGTGTAATGAGAAACATTCCCCCGCAAGGCCCCATCCTCCTTTCTCCCTCTGTAATCATTCTCAGATGACTGACTCTAGTTTGACTTCCTCGTTGGACATAATGTCACTTTGTCTTCAGGGCTGAGTATGGCAGGTCAACTGCCACCATCACGGAATTCAAACGAAGACTAATCAGAGTTTCTTACAGCAACACCAGGCTAATCACTTGGATTGCCAAAGAAGGATTTTGTATCTGTGTGGTGTATAGCAATGGTGCACATATCCAGTCCTGAGTGCCAAGAGCTTGTGATATCTTTTCTAATACCCCCAATTCAGTTCATTCAAATCAGTGTGTGTAGGGTTGTGGCGGATTCAACACTGTATTTAATGGGTTTCTGCAGCTGTGCATGAGGTGCATATTGCTATCTAGCAGTTGAATAAGGAGCTGCAGCCGATACCGATACCCAGCAGTGCGATCCTTCCATCTCCAGTCTAAGCTGATTTAAGTTGCACCTACTGCTGACTCAGGTGTGCAAATGCACACACACACACACACACACACAGATTCTCCAGTACCTTTAGAGAAGTACTGCCAATGGAACAGGACTCAAACATGGAGCAGATAAACATGAACCTATTGGCACCATGTCTATTGCCAGGCATGGGCTAGCGAGGTATAAAGCCCCCCAGCACTGAGCTGTGGAGCAGTGGAACCATGTTCTCTGGAATGATGGTGGTGCGCCATCCAATACTTTTGGGATAAGCTGGGGAGGTGGGGGTGAGGTGGGGTGGTGTTTATCCAACAACCTGACCTCACTAAGTTTTTGGTGCTGAATGCAATCAACTCCTCACAGCAATGTTCTTCCAAAATCTAGTAGAAAGCCTTATTCCCTGGACAGTGGAGACAGTTACTCCAACAAAAGCAGGATTAACTCCTTTTATATACCCTTTATTGCAGAAGTAACAGTGAATGTGTCTTAATACTTTTGTCCATATAGTGTATATGCTTAAGCTGAAGAGACATGTATGTATTGCTGTTGGTTTCTACAGGGGTGAATGAGTTCTTGGAAAAGAAGAAAAGAAGTGAGCGAAGGAAGAAGGAAAAAGAGAGAGTGAAAGAGGGTGAGAAAGCGAGCAGGAATCATCTCTTCACCCTGGCCAGAGAGCGTTGGTGTAACTCAAGCTGCTTTTTCCACTCTCGCACATTCTAAGAGGCAGTGCTTCAACGTGCTCACTCTGGCTCGACTGCTCTGGGTACAGCAAAGCCACCAAAGAAATGAATGGTAAAGCAGTGAATGAGAGCAGTCTGGTCATGAAACACACTTAAATGACAGTAACAGCTACTCCTTTCCCCTTATGCACACAAACAGACACGTACTGTACCCCTACTTCCCTTTCAAAGAGTCTAGCCAACACAGCTGAATCAGGCTCACATATCACTGGCCTTTGAGCAACAGGCAGTGCATCTCTCTCTCTCACTCGCTCTTTCTCTCTCTCCATCTGCTTCATTATTTCCCCCTGTCTCCTTCTTTCTCTCCCTCTCTCTCTCTCTGGGTCTTTGTGGTATGTGTCTCCCTGCACTCCGTCTTCCCTTTTGGCAGGTTCAGGGTGGAATGGCCAGCTCCAGCGGCCAGCACAGCTGATTTAGTCCAGCTATGTGCGTACTCAGCTGGGTTTCTACGTGGCCTGGCTCTCTGCATGCGTTCACACCTGGTCTTACAGCAAAAGCCCATTGTTTAATCCTGTGTGTCACATTTGAATGCTGTTACACAAGCACTTACGCATGATGAAACTTGACGCACAGATTAAGTTTCAAAAAAGCTAAAAAAAAATGTTCCCAAGAAGCCACACGTTTCCATGATGTTTCAGAATCATCTGACATACTATGTAAACATGGCACCATTTATCACTCCCTAGTCCATACAGTATATGATTGCACACACCTTTAAAAAGTATCTGCACTCTGAATGAGCTCATACACTCACTGAGGGAAAAACACAGTGCATCCAACAAGACAGAAAGCCTTCAACATCAGTAAGAAATCTCTCTACACTCTACACTATAGTGCATCTACCTCTACACTCTTACATACACTATATGGACAAAGTATTGGGACACACATCCTAAGCATTGAATTCAGGTGTTTAATTCAGTCCCATTGCCACAGGTGTATAAAATCAAGCACCTAGCCATGCAGTCTGCCTTTACACACATTAATGGAAGAATGGGTCGTTCTGAAGAGCTCACTGTATTCCAGTGTGCTTCTGTATGTAATAGGATGCCACCATTGCAACAAATCTGTTGATAAAATGTCTTCCTTTTTAGATATCCCACCATTAGCTGTTAGTGGTATTTGCTAAAAAGTGTTTAGGAACCACAGCAACTCAGCCACAAAGTAGCAGACCACGTAAAATTACAGAGTGAAGTCACATAGTGCTAAGGAGCATAGTGCATAGAAGACACCAAAGTATCACCTGACTCAATAACTGCAGAGTTTCATTCTTCATATTAATGGCAATGGGTTTAGAATGGGACATTATAAAAGCTTCTGTAGATGTAATGTGTAGGTGTCCCAATACTTTTGTCCACATAGTGTATTTTACTATGCAGGATGAACACATGGTTCAATGCATGCACTGTAACTCGCATGCACTGTAACTATATACTCAAATGTATTCAAACAGTTGATAATTGATCTGCAGGCTTAATGGCCATTCCAGGGTACTGTGGAAGAAGGTAAATAAATATCAGCATGTTTAGATTTGGACTGCTGCGCTGAAATAGCTATATTCTATTCCTGGTATTGCATTTAAAATCTAGAAATCTGCTCAGTTTAATTAAAAAAAAAAAAATATATATTTTTTTTCACAACAAATGTTGTCACATATACATGAAAATATCTTAGGTAATGACATCTACCTATAATAACCATATTGATGCTTTCCTGAAAAACCTTTGGTGATACAGTTGGTGTGCAAAAAAGAAGCAAAAACAAGACAATAAAATACATTCAACAATACCCTGGAGACCGTGGTTTCTTTACACCAACAGCTGATATAACAAAGCAGAAAAATGTATTAATACATCATATTAGAGCAATGTTGTGGAAATTACTACAGCAAAGTCAGCAATTATGAGTCAATATAATGGAAAAGTGAATGCACTGCCAGCCCTATGCCAGGTAAAGACTGCAGTCTAACTGTATCAGAAATATGAATTCTGTTATAAGGGGATAATGCGGGGTGTACTGGGAGTGCACTTAATATCCCAATAATGGGAGTAGTAATATGATGTGTGCAAATGTAAACAATGGTATCTACAACCCTCCAAAGTAATTATAAAGGTATGTGAAGACTGATGAAAGCAGTGACTAAATCTGAGGGACAGCCAGTAGGACTGCTACAGCTATTCATTTTGTTTCTCTTTTGCCTCATTTACTCCTGGGAGCACTTCTCATTTGGTTGACATCAACAGATTCCTTCTCAATCCCCTTGGAGAGGTAACATGCACATAGTTTGGCTGCATGCATGCTTGCTGGATTAATAAAATGATTTAACAAATTTGCAACTGTTAAGACTGCCACTGTCTTCCCTGGAAATCCGGCGATTGGAGCTACTGCATCCAAATACAACTCCCAGTCGTAAGAGGGAAATCCTTTCCACTAAATATTTCTTGCTCCACCCTAAGAGCTCAAACAGGTAAACCAAGCTGATCAGTGTGGAAGATTAACCCTGCTGCTTTGTGAGTTCTTCACTAGCCTCTCCCGTGCCTTGATGCAACTTTGGGGCTGTGATATAGTTACATATGCCCTGTGCATCCAGCATTGTATGGATCGTAAGTTGTGCACATTCTCAAGAATAAATGCGACGCAATGCCACCATAAACAAGGGAGGCAGTACAGCACAGTGTGACGTTATGTTAGTAGCAGACTAAACAAACAGTGAATAGACACACTTTTACCATCTCCATCTGTGCTAAATCTGTAATGGTAATCAAGGAAGGCATTATCTTACCAAGGAAGACACCCTTACCCAAACATTACCTTTCACATGCTTCATATGTTTTTCCCCTTCGCTTTTAGTGTTCATATTTGGTTGCTTGCTTACAAAGAAATGTTAAAAGACATCAAAAGATACCCAATACCCATTCATACTGATGTATCTAATCAAACAGACCTAAAATACTTGTCAATTGCGTAAAATAAATGTAGAGCTTACCTGGTGAGGAGCTATTGACGGAAGATTCAACAGCAAAGCCATCTAGTTTTACCCACTCCCCTCCTATCGAAAAGAACAGGACCAATTTTTTTTAAGCATCATCCCATTTCAGGCGGTTCCCGTTGGGGAGAATGGTGAGTGACTTTGAACCAATGATCTATCTGTCTGTCCTTCTGTCTATCTAGCTGGGTTGGAACGAACCTGGCCCATTCTATCAGCTCCACTTACCATATAGGAGGCTTTTGTAGCTTGAATACGTTGTTATTCTCCTTTCACCCTGTTCTTCAATGCTCAATGACCAACGCAAGCTGTGCAGCAACGGATGAGCTTCTGTCTCTGACTTTACATCTACAAGGTGGACCAGCTAGGTAGGAGTGTGTAATTGCAGTGCAACACACACTAAAATGCCACCACCATGACTGTCAATGTCGCTGAAGTGCTGAGAATGACCCACCACTCAAACACTAGCTGCTCTGTGGTAGGCCTGTGAGGTCCTGAGCATTGAAGAACAGGGTGAAAGCAGGATAGCGCAATATACAGAGAAACAGATGGACTACAGTCTGTAATTATAGAACTACAAAGAACTACTATATGGTTAGTGGAGCTAACAGAACGGGACATTTTCATTTCAAACCATAATATATTCATATATAGTACTTAAAATGATTTACATCATATTTTTTAAACACACAACATTATTTCATGATATTTCATTATATAACAGTATTTACTTACTATAACTGCTGTTATACGAGCACACTGCAAATGCAACGATGTACGCGGATGTTTGTCAAAGGCAGAAGAGGAAATATTCTGGAGATTTATGTGGCGTGCGTTGAACGAGTGTCAGGCTGCCACAACACAAACTCTTGGTTTGTGGAGGGGGCTTTGGGTGGATATGAAAGCAAGGCTTGGCTACAGGCTCTTTATGGTGGTGTGCATTTCCAGGGGTTGCCAACAACGGATGAGAATGGAGAAATTATAAAAGCAGATGGAACTGGTTAAACAATGTGCAGTGCTTGAGCGCATGTCACATTGTTAGCTATCTAGTGTGGTTTTACATGCTGAGATTAGGAATAGGCAGTCAGGCCATAAAGTTATAAATATATTCCTTGTAAAACATCAGAAATAACTTCCAGCTTTGTTAGGACCCATCTGTTGAAGTGGTTGAGGTACACTGTGGTACTGAAACATTATTCCTGTTGCTAAGACACTTGAGTGTGGAGAGCCGTTGCTGATTTGCTATACATTGACCATACGCTTGCAAAAAGGCCAGTTTTGAGGCTAAATTCTTAACACAGCCAATTTAGTATGTGAAAAAAAGATAAAGATAAAACCAGGACCAAACACAGCAGTTATAACAAATAAGTAATAATAAAAAAAATCTCATACTCACTCGTGCATGTACATACATGCACAAAGACACACATACACACACTCATGTACATACACACACAATAGCTAGTGCATACCTCCTGGAGTTTCTGCCCTGTAGACTGGTTTACTCAGTCCCTCCTCATTCTCAGCACTTATCTTGAGAAAGTGCAGGACTCCAGGCTCTAGCACACACGCGCGCGCACAAACACACACCGTGCACATTAGACACTACTGCATGCTCCTCTGTTCACTCTCAGCTTGAAGTAATCAAGCAATTAGAGTCTGTAATTGTTTTGTATTGAATGTCCACTGGTCTGCAGAATTGGTGGTGAGAGATATGCTAAGAGATATGCTTACCTACGTCCTCTAGTACCACGGAGCGGCGGTCCTTGTCCACCGTGATGAAGCGGAGAGATTTCATAGACTTGCCATAGCCGATATTGTAGCGGTCCACTGGCCGACCATCCAGCTCATTAGGTGGCTCCCATGTCAACTTTAAGCCCTTGTCCACCGACATTAGCTTCACATTGCGTGGACGCAGTGGTTTAAAGGCTGAGAGAGAGCAGAATACATCAGCTGCAAAGTTTGTTCACTAACACAAGTTCTGCCAGACTGGACAAGAATTATTGGTTTGGTATTTGGTATAAACCTCAAATGAACCCTTGAACAAATGAACATTTTGTATACTCCTCTTGTCCGACGGGTCAAAAATTACCCCAAGCAATCTATGTACCCTGGTGGTGTACAGTTGTCATGTCAAGTAAGAACCAACGATATGTTTTACTTTATCTAATGTTGGGATCACTATTGGAAAAGTCACTAAATTTCAAGCTAAAAAAAGATCAATTAGGATTTCTTCTGTATTGGTAAACATAGTCGACGTTCTTTTTTAAACCTTAAGACAGCATAAGGGTTAACTGTAACAATGTGTGAAAAACTCCACATCCACATCACTTTCACTCAAAGCGTGTGTTTCTCATTGCCTTGATACAGAATACAAACTTTCAGCTACAAAAAAGAACAGTTTAAACAGCTCAACACAGCTAATAGAACAAGTGCTTTCTCCAATTTTAACACAATACCACAATAACCATTGCTCAACAATCACATCACAAAACAGAGCCACCGCCATTCTTCACTGTAGGCAGGGTGTTCTTTTCAGCATATGCTTCATTCTACCTCCTTCAGACATAACGCTGATCCATAGGCCCAAGAAGTTCTGTTTTCTGCCAAGAAGTTCCCAGTTTTGTTTCATCGTTCCACAGATTTTTTGGGATTCTGTTCTGTGGAGCGATGAAACAAAGCTAGCACTTATTGGACCTATGGATCAGCGGTATGTCTGGAAGAGGCAGAATGAAGCATATGCTGAAAAGAACACTTTGCCTACAGTGAAGAATGGCGGTGGCTCTGTAATGCTTTGCTACCTCTGGCACTAGAAACCTGCAGTGTGTGGAGGGCAAGATGGATTCAAGTATCAGGAAATCCTAAGAGAAAATGTCATGCCTTCTGTGAGGAAGCTGAAGCTTGGGCATTATTGGACCTGTCAACCTTGATGTTACAGTAATATTAGTGAACTGGAGGCCAATGCCCACGAGGAATGGGCTAAGATTCATCAGGAAACCTGCCAGAAGCTGGTGTCTGGCTATGAAACACACTTACTGCAGGTCATAACAGCAGAAGAGTGCTAAGTACAAAAGATGCCTGTAATGAAAAGGTTGAATAATATTGAGACAGCAGTAGTCATTAAAAGTATTTAGTATTTAGTGTTGATTTTGGAGAAAGCACTTGTTACATTAGCGATGTTGAGATATTTAAATTGGTCTTTGATTGGTTTAGTGCAAACGGCTAAAAGTTGCTGTATGTACATGTATATGCCATTAAATGTTGCTAATAAACCTAATTTGCAATGGAGGTTAAATCATTTTCACTGCAACTGTATATGTACATAATAATAACATAGATCAGATTTTGCTTAAGTTTTAGACAAACGAATCACACCTGGAAGATTTATAGAAATGTTAAATTTAGCTTTTAGGAATTGCGGTTTTCATTGAGAAAGTCAAGATGCTGGACAGGAACACCTGACCAAGTAATGGGACGAGTACTAGTGTGGAACAATGTTTGTATTCACTGTACAAAAATCTTATAAGTAATGACCTCTCACCTTGCTACCTATTCCTTAGTCTAGTTGAGGGGATCTTAAAATATGAAAATAAAGGTGATCATGGATGTGATCACAGAGCTCATGACAACACTATTGCTGGATGCAATAGATGCTGCCTTTAGAAAGAAGTCACAGCAGAACCATGTGGGGAATATCTGTGTGTGCATCAGTTGTATCAGGCCGGGTGGACGGGTGTAATTAGACGGGCAGTAAGGAGATAAAGAAAATTTACAGTAATATCCTTTGTTCCACTTTAGTTCCTGAGATATTTAACGTACTATGACACATATAGTAGCATATATTTAGCAGTCAGCTTGTAGAAGACATGAGGTAAAAAAAAGGTAAGTACAGCTTTTAACAGCAAACACTACCTAAGAAAGCTTACAGGGAGGTAGAGTTCAGTCTCTTACAGTTGTGGAGCCTAGGAAAATAATCTGTTGCAGAATCTGGTAGTGATGGCCTGGATGCTCCGGTACTATTTGCAAGGAAAAAAATGGGATGTGTGGGATCATTTACAATGCTGGTGGCTTTGCGGATGTAATGTGTGGTGTAAATGTGCATGATGGAAGGGAGACAGAGCCTGATGATCTCAGCTGTCTTCATGATCTTCCGTAGGGTCTAGCGGTTAGAGACATAGCAATTTCCAAACCAGGCAGTAAGGCAGCTGCTCAAGATGTTCTCTCTGTATAACATGGTCAGGATGAGATGCGGGAAATGAGCTTTTGTCAGTATCCACAGGAAGTAGAGACACTGTTGGGCTTACTTGGCTACAGAGCTGGTGTTGAGGGACCACATTAAGTTGACTATGAAATGTAAACACAAAGGAACTTTTCTTAACAATCACCAGAGCAGAGCTGTTGATGTTCATCTAGGAGTAATGGGTGTGAGTGCAACAGGAAGACAGTAACTAATGCAGAACATTGGAGACTTATTTGGCATAGGGAAGATTGTGGTGAGCTTGAAGCGTGCTGGGATGGTCGTTGCTGCTCAGTGAGACGTTGAAGATGTCAGTGAGAACATACGCCAACTGGTTTGCACATCCCCTGAGGACTCACTCATGTCAGTTGTAATCATGCAGAGCACCTAGTCACTGGGAGAAGGGATAATCTTTCTCAATGTGCTTTAAAGCCTTAAAAAGCCTATGGACCACCCGCAGGCAGAAACTTCTAATACCACCAGAGGTCTCTGTATTTACTGAATAATATGTCTTAGTGCATAAAAAGCCTTTCTGCGTTAAGGGGTTAAGATAGGTGTAAAAGTCATTCAGTGCGACTAGAAAGGAGGCATCACTGTCAGGCAGGTGTTTTGTAATTGGTGATGGGCTGAATGCCCTGCTACATGTGCCCTGTGTCAGCAGTGTCCTGGAAGTGGCCATGGATTTTTTGTGCAAAGGCATGCTTTGCCTCTTCGATGACCTAGGACAGGTTTATCCTTGTTCCCTTGTTCTTATGGCTGCCTTGTCATTTGACATTAAGGGGATTCTCCTCCAGGTAGCATGTACACATAGCTTTTTCTGTAATCCATCTGAGAGTTGAGTTATGGACTGCAGTGTCTATCAGTGGCAGACATGACTACAGGTTGTTGTAATGTTGATTTTAAGTTAGGGTAAAGCTGCAACAACAAAAAGCACCATTTTGTTAGACTCGGAGTGACCACAGCATACCACTGCGCCGCTATTCCGTTTTAGCCTTAATGAGAGATGAAGTAAAGAGATAAAATTTAGTCAGTTTTGTCATACTGCCATTGTGCTGTAGCATTTTGATAGTCTTGGTGTAACTAACTGAACATTTTTTTTTACACTATATGTCCAAATATTTGTGGACACCCTTTCCAATGAATGCATTCAGGTACTTCAAGTCCCACTCATTGCTGACATAACTGTGCACACACAGCTTGTCTAGTCCTTGTAAAGATGTACTGCCAATAGAATAGGAGTCTCTGAAGCAGATGAACATAAACCTATTGGCACCGTGAACTAATGCCAGACATGGGCTGAGGGGTATGAAGCTTGTGGAACTGTATTCTTTGGAATGATGGTGCCCAATCTAATACTTTTGGGTATTGAGTGGGTATACTGAGTTGGGGAGTTGGGGATGAGGTGGGGTGGTAATCATCCAACATCCTGACCTTACTAAGGCTCTTGTTGTGGAATGCAATCAAATCGCCACAACAACGCTCCAACATCTATGCACAGATTTATGTTGATTAATTTAACACTTTAATTAAACTTGAGTTAAATTGCGTAGGTAAAAACTCATGGACCACAGGGCAGGGACCTAGCCATTTTTCATTTGCCCAACATTGTATAGTCACTTTATTAACTTTTATATTTTTTGTTATATATATATATATATATATATATATATACTTTATGTCACCTATAATATAGAGGTGCTTAATAAAAAACACTTTAATTTACAAGTACAACAATGAGCTGTCTAGTATATGTATATGTATAGTTCAAACCTTATTTCTAAAATGTGCCAGTGAGAGTTAATTAAGTAATGTATGTTCAGTTGAATTTACTTAAGTATCTTTTATAACTATGTGATTTGACTCACTTTTTTTTAATTTCGTCTCATGACTTAGAATTATTACTATTTACATAACTAAATGAATCTCTTCATCACAGAGCTCTAATTACATTGTACATTCAAATGCAATTGATCATCTCGATCCTCAACACAGGCCTTATTTGGAAATCTGAGAAAACTTGACATTGGACGCTAACCTTAAAAAGAGCAGTGGACACAACAGCTCTGGAATTATTATTTTTTTCCCTTTTAGATCCATCTTTCATTACCAGCATGTTTTTGTACACAGCAATATGGGGTGCTCCCTGACTTCTGCTTTGCTGTTCTAGCCAAACAGATGGAGATGTGGGTGGAGTAACAGGGTGCTGAGGAGATTGAGTGGAGTAATGGGGCTATGAGGAGATAGGGGAGGAGTAATGGGCATTGATGAGATGGTGGTGGAGTAATGGGGCATTAAGGAGATGGGGTAGACTAATAGACTGTTTTGAGGTTCTTATACAGTGTCTTATACAGATACATAACATATATCACAGACATATATGTATATATATATATATATATATATATATATATATATATATATATATATATATATATATATATATATATAGCATTTAAAAAAATATTATCTTCTACATATATTTCACTGGTTTGAATTAGTAATAAAAGCTCCTTTGAGTCCTATGACTGTCCAGTGTTGTACCACTTGGAAGATTAGTTATGTTTATCATCACCTTTTAATACATTTTAAAGTACTTCTGTTTTGTAAGTCTCTAAATTGTGCTGCTATAGCAACTGTACAGTGTTACCTAAATAATTCAAGTAACTAAACTTTGCATTTTACAGTTCAGTTTTTCATAATTTCAGCACAGAAAAGTCAGGACAACTCGCCAAGGAATAATCTGATGGGAGCCAAGCACTGAAGTAATGCAGATGCATAAATCCAGTTAGCTTTGGTCTGTGAAGATGTGTCTTCTTCATGAAGTCAGTGAGGCACTCATGTCTGAAAGTGTTACGTGCTGATTTTTGTTTGTCAAAACTGCGTTTGATTTTGAGGGTGGACTGAAAATTCCTTTCATCACTGCATCTGCTCACTGTACAACAACATGAGCTTGGCCACCAGCATCTTTCTCTCTCACACACAAATATGGATTCGCACACATCCACACCCACACACACACACAGTTTTCAGTTATTTTTTAGTATACACTACCATTGTATTTGCACCATATATACACCGTTTGAAATTGCCATTCAAAAGTATTTGAAATATCTAGATTTGTATAGCAAAAAAGACAGGGGTATTTCTGCCCAGTGATTCTGAGCAACTTTGACAAGAGCTAGATTGTGAAGGTCAGCTGACAAAGCATCTCCAAAACAACAGGTCTTGTGGGGTGTTCCCAGTATGCAGTGTATAGTACCTACTAAAAGTGGTCCAAGGAAGGACAACCAGTGAACTGGTGACATGGTCAATGATGCAGACAGTACATTTGGACAGGGACCTGCTGCTAACATCTTGATGCCAGATATTACAGGACACCTTCATCTTGTGGAGACATTTCTTAATGGATGGATCAGAGCTATTTTGGCAGCAGATGGAAACCTACACAGTTTTAGAGGTTTTAATGTTAGGGGTGATCAGTAAATGTAAATATTTATAAAGAAATACCATCACTAAGTGCTGGGTGATATGGCCTCAAATGAGTATCACAATTTGTTGAACATTTTGCCTCCATTGCAATCAATGAATGATTATATAAGCTGCTCGAATTGCTTAGTTGGCTCAGTGTTTGAGTTCTCCCCTATGTTGTAGACTGGGCAGGGCGGAGTCACGTCACTACACATGCGATAGTATGTTTTTAGGGGGACATTACATGAACACACACAATCAGTAAAGTTCACTGTTAAAAGTATAAGATCCTTGAGGAACTTTTGCTGGTTCCATTTAAAATTGAGGAGAAATATCTGAAGATGCTTTAAGGAACCTTTAAGAAAAAGGTTCCTTGAAGGTTCTTCAAAGCACCTTAAGAGGTTTCAAATTGAAGAACCTGCAAATATTCCTGAAAGGATCTTTTACTTTTAATAATCATAATGGGCAAAAAAAAAAAAAGATTTGACGGGCCCTGAATGTCAGCTTAGATTAATGACGGGCTCTGAATGTCAGTTTAGATTAAGTTTCAGTTAATTGCTCAGCCCTAAATGTAGTAACCAGTTTATATAATATCCCTATATGAAACCATATTAATACCATAAGTGATTCCAAACCTTTGAATGGCAGTACAACTGAACAGCTACTGTGTTCGTCTTGTGAACTAACTCTGCATGTACCACAAACAAACACATGGTCATTTCTGATCACTGCTTCATAATACAGCTCCCTCAGATGTTTTGAACACTGTCAGAGAACTTGTCACACATGTCAGTCCTGTTTCTAATAACACACACATTTGCATGTGCATTCCAAACAGTCTATGATCTGCCCTGTCTTTAGATTTATGACCCATGGGTGGGTCCATATTTTGATTAGATCAAGCTCATCTAAAACCAAACAAGAGTTCAGTCTTTCCATCTAAAATAAACAGTTTATGGAGATCAGCACAGCCTCTAGCTGCATAATTTCCAAAATTCTGGAACACATTTAGAAAGAGGCTTGAAAGTGCAGTTAATTGCATTTCCATTATGTATGCAACAGTTTTAGTGTATTACAGTGTAGAACAAACACAATGTGCACCTAGTATGTCACTTCAGTCCACTTTGTGTAATGTCCCCTGTCCTTTCTGTTTATGCAGCTTCAGGACCGTTCTATACTGTGTTGGCCTAACTCGAGTATGTTAGATAAAGCCCTTAAGAGCTAATGACTCAAATATCTCAGATATAGACAAACACGCATTTTCATTTCTGAACACACAGTAGCAAAATCAGTATTGTGTGTTGTAATTAGTCAACTTAGATGCTGTAAAACTGCTTCCATTGCTGATACAGAGACAAACACAGCTTCTATAATCTCCATCCAAATCCTCACAACAATGTTCCAACATCTAGTGATAAGCTTTTAGGAAGAGTTGAAGCTGATGATACTGCAGAGAAAGCAGTACAAAAGCAGCACTAATACTTTTCATTAATTCAGAAGGAATGCTGGATGAGAACGGGGCTACAGACTTTTTGACCTGTACTATGCCTCATCCTCACATGTTAAAGTATTAATGAGATTATATACTGCACAAAATAAGGGGAAATGACATGGCAAGTAAAAACAACTGAACTAGGACTGTACTATATTGGAAATAAAAACTGACATCACAATGTATTTTTCTTTTCTGCAATAAATTCTGTAATAATACAAACTACAAGAATTTTCACCAGATTTCACCAGAACTCATCAGAAGCCAGTGATCCAACAACCAATGTCTTTAATAATGCACTCTGTGTATCCAGGATTGGAGCAAAATGTGTAAAATGTAGCAGATTTTACACATTTTGTGATGTTGGAATTTTCTGTCAGTGCAATGACAATGCTGACGCAATATATTGTGCAGCCCTAACAGGAACAAATACTATCAGTCTAAATGTTGAACACTGTCATTTACACAGCCCCTTGTTCTCTATTATAATCAAAGGCCCTAACTCTGATCTCGTGGACCCCCTTGCCATGCACATTTTAAAGTATTTTCAACCCAACACAAAACATCATGAATTAAGACATGTGTTCATGTGTTCCAGAGAAAAGAATTTATGTTTTATGTATATATTTAAAACATTTAATCTATACTACATTAAAGGTAAGTCACAGATTTTTATATCAGGTCATGTGGGATCATTTCTATTGGTCCTTCCATTCAAAAAAGAAGATATAAGGATTGTGTGTGACAATAAAAGGTTTTGAAAAAAGAGTGGTGATGTATGTTGGACAGATGATGACATGATATGCTGTCTGCATAAGCCTTGCCTTACTCAAATGGACCATCTTGCTGGGCAAGTCTGGTCCAGTTAAACACTCCACACCCTCATACCTTCTTCTCTACCTGGGTGATCCATGTTTCTGAGAGTGGAGACAAAGAGGTCATGTTCGACTTTACTAGACCTCATAAGATTAAGTACTTTAAGTACTTTTTATTTTTACATAATCAAAATAGTAATTTTACAGAATGAGAAAATCATTCCTTACTTGTAATGGAAGACATTTTGGGCCATTTTAACTGAGTCATTCATAATAAAGGTAGAACACAATTCAGGTATTTAAAAATATGCGACAGTATGAAAAGATCTGAATTTATGAAATGAAGTCTGTTTGCACACACTTAGTCTATCAAACTATTTTGTGTGAGATCATAGTCTGTAGACTTGACCAGTGGAAGGCTGTGTGGATTTTAGCTTGTGTCTGCTATCCCAGTGTCAGCCATATTCATGCATTCATTTAATAAGAACTCATGGAAAGAGCTGCAGGGCAAGCACCTGCTGTCTCCACAGTACAAAGTGTCACTAAAGCATGTGAAACATTTACACACAACCCTTAACCCACACACACACACAGACACAAAGCCTACATACAGCCTACACACAGTGGGCACCTATTTGCTAAGTGCATTATGTATGTTCCCTAACAGACTGATGACCAAAGCCTTCATGAGCTACATCATATGTCCAAAACTGTCCAGTCGCCCCTTCTAATTAGTTTATTCAGCTGCTTTAAGGTGCAGTAGTTGCTGAAAAAGGCAGTGCACACACTGCTTGCATAATCTCCATAGAAAAAGCACTAAATAGAATAGAATGGGATGCCACACATACTTCTTGTGGGAATTGGTGATTGTTATGATGGGCAGAAGAAAGCTGAAGAAGGCTCATCATGCAGCAAGAGGTGCTTGGCCTTGTTTACTATGAATAGCTGCTCAGCTTTCCTGGTGAAAAGAATCTCTTTTCAAGTATTATTGACCAAGACATACTGAGACACAATTCCCAAGGTCCATGTAAGTAAAGGGATGAAAGAGCAAGCTTGACAGCTCACAGAAAGTCAGAGATCAGCCAAGCCCCTACAGTGGCAGTGTCCATAAGAGGGAAGGCGGTGTACTGTACTGTCCCAGCACTTTATCATGCAGTAACCAATGCTGGTGCAATTATTGCTTATCTTGGTCTTTAAACTGGTCAGAGATCACAGGTGGAAGAATTCAGAGTCCTGAAGAGAAAGAACCTTGAGTTGGATGTCAGGTGGAATAGTTTCACTGATCAGGCAGGCAGATGGTCAGGAGAGTTCAGGAGAGCCCATGTGGAGAGGAGAAGAGGAGGCAGACAAAGCAAGGAAGCAGGAGAGCTCAGCTGCATACAAAGCGGGCAAAACTGATGTCTCACAGCTGGCGCAGAATCTTTGTTATGGGACACAGAAGGAAGATATGGGAATTTATAGGACATTAAGTTGGGAGCAGGAGGAGCTTCAGGCATGTTCTTCTGCCTACACTTAACCCCCCCTCCCCCTGAATTGAGCTGTGGAGCAGCAAATAACAGTAATAAACAGTTATAAATAATAACTGCTATTGCACACTGAAAAAAAAAAACAGACAGAATTGTATTAAACACATAATGGCTGTGCCTAAAATGCATCCCTACTCCCTCACTAGTACTGCACTATATGGAGAGGGAGTATTTAGTTTACTAAGTAGTGGAAGTAAGTGAATTCGGACACTTCCTCATTGTCAACACGCATCAGCACCGGTCACATAAACAAACACGTGAGTGGCTTAGCTGTGTTTACATGCCCACACACACACAGAATTCTGAATCAGTAAAAGCCTTGTGCTGTTCCTGGAACAATCTTTGACCATTACGCTGCTTAGACACATAAGCTTCCCATTAACAAACTACATTGCAAAATATTTATAAAAAATTCATGATGAGTGATTGCTTGTAACTATCACTTGCTTATATGAGCAAAGGTCAATGCCACTCACTATGCATTTTGGTCCACATACCCCTCATGTAGTGAGCTACAATGTTTACTACAAATTACGAGTGCATTGTGGGAAATTGTATTGCCCTCAAATTCCACTTTATGATTCGGACACTCGGCCCGACATACTTATTAGTGCCCTAAAACATAAATAGGGAGCCAATTCAGTCACAGCCCTAAAATCTCCTGTTACATTGTGGTACTGATGAAGTTTCGTCAGTTAAAGTCATAGACTACATCTGTCCCTCAGCTGGTGCTTTCTTCTTGTTTCTCCTCATACCTCTCTGTATCTCTCTCGCTGTCAGTCTCTCTCTCTCTCTTTTTTTGTTTACATGTACTGAGTCTCTGTATTCTGGCAACCCTCGTACCTGACATACTGCACAGTTCCCGCCAAAATACCCAGCAGCTGACGTGTGTTAAGGTACGACGTTATGGAAAAAAAGCCCTTGAGCCTCATTCTTTCCAATACACCTTTTATCTGTCAGGAAGACTGGGGAGGTGTAATTGGGCACTGCTGAGAGTTTTGGAATGAGAGTTACATGGTGGTGAAAAGCTTTTCAGCCACACTGCAGAGTGCCCTGGGATTTGAACTCATCCTTGAGCGCGAAGTATGTTGAGCACCTAAACGCTCAGAGCCCTGTAATGCAAAAAGCATGCCGTACTGAAATTTCTATGAGGACAAAGTTGACAACTCCATAGTAAAACATATTACTAAATGTACGTTCTAGCAAATGACACTCAAATGAGAGCTTAAAATGGGATTTTATTGTACATCTTACTGTACATCTGGTTCAACAAAACTAATATCAGGCCATATCAGGCAACAACTTCATTTCTGCTCTTATTTTATGAATGTGGCATGCCAAATTCAAGGCCTATAAGACTTCATAGTTGTCCTCACTAGTTAGCCAGGGTAGATTTATTTGAGGGTGAGCAAGGGGATGGCCAACATCACTAGGCAAAGGTCTACATACAACAGTTAATGGGTAAAACTACGTAAGTAAGAATGACCATTTTCTGTTGATATCTAATGCATTATCTGTTTATAGTAATATATCTATTATAAGTAGTATTAGTATTATCTGTTATTATTAGAAGTAATAATATCATGCATTTTCTGATACATATTCAGTGTAGAGATCATTTTATTGCCTAATTACTTTTGTCCTTTATCAGTCACTGAATGTCTTGTCTAATCTGAATGGTAATTGAAATATTTTAGTAAAATAGGTCAATAATGAAGAATGTGATAATAATCTGCATAAACATAAAGTCAGTCGGAAGGTCATTTCCCTCTTCATCTCATCCCACCTGAAGTTGCACCAGTGCTCTCCACTATAGCCTTCATTTTTTGTCCGTAGAATGAACATTGTAGATTGATCTTTTTTATAGAGTGAGGAAAGAAGGCAGGGGAAGGTGAGGAGAAGTGTAGTACTTTTGTGTGTGCAGGAAGTGAAGTTTTATTCCAGCTGCATTTGATTTATATGGAGAGGAAAGTATGATAATTTAATTGTAATGGTGCTGATGGCATCTATGATTTTAATCCAGTCTGAAATTGCAATGTTATGTAATGGCTGTGGAGTGAATGGTCTTTTGTTATAGTTTAAGGTGGGTGACAAGGCTGCTTGGTTGTGCCTGTGGCATAATGCTGACGTATTCATCCGGGCCATGGCCTTTTAATCTGACAAATTACATTACAGAACCTCCTCGGGTCAAACCAGTCCAGCTCATATAGTGCTACAGAACACCAGGAGAACACCAGGAGAAAGCAATAAGCATTCTATATCGTATGAAAAAGGGTTCTTCAGCTTTAACTAACAAGGGTGGAGCCCTTTTTTGGTGCTATATAGAGCAATTTACTAAAGGTTTACTATAGAACAATCTTTAAGAGGTTTTCCCTGTAAATGGACAACCATTTAACAGGCAAAGAATAATTTAGGCCTTCAAATGTTTCTTTTGTGGTTCTAATAAAAGTCAGATAACCTTAAAGTACAGTTTTAGGAGTGTAGTTCACAGCAGCACAGAGCAGAGAGAAGGAGGAGAAATGAGCAAGGCACTGCGGAGGATACAGAAGAGGCTGAAAGCAAAGGACTATAACACACAGCTGCTGACGGCAGTCCCAGGCTGCACTGAGTGACCTCATATAAAGAGCTATTTCCAAAACAGAGTGAAGACGAATGAGAAAAAGAGAGGAAAAGGCAGCAGCTTGAGAGAGAGAGAGAGAGAGAGAGAGAGAGAGAGAGAGCTCTATTGTAACGTGGCAGCTAACTGTGCTCGGTGGGATCTGGCCACTTCCAAAATTCCTCTGCAAGGATGAGAGAATAGGAGCGGAGTGCAAAGAGAGAGGAAAGGATGGACAGATGAAAACAGGAGAGTGAAAAGAGTAGGAGAAAAAGAGAGAGAGAGCGAGAGAGAGAGAGAGAACGCAAGAGAGAAAGAGAGACAGAGTAAGCAAAAGCGAGGGGGGGGGAGTCTGGACAAAATTGATTTCACGACCTAAGGGTGAAGCAATGTCCAAAACATCTGCTTGTAAGCTCCCGGATGGCCCATAAAAGCTGGAGACTCTGGTTTGTTCAGGACTGCTGTAATGTGTTGAGACACGTGCTGATTGCAGCACTAACTGCTAACAACCCGTCATGTTCATTGTACACACCATTTATGTGGCCATTCCAACCTGAAGACCTGCTCTCCACAACCATCATGCTTGTGGTACTGAGATCCTGCTGCACAGCTTGTGAAGGCTCTCTCCGTGCTGCTCACCGAGAGCCTCAGTCCGCTAGCTGAGTATGCAGTGAGGTCACTGGTTATTTTTCTGCTTTTTTGGCGCAAACCTCTCAGTCTGAGAGCATTTTCCATTAGTGATGTAGAGCAGACTGCTCCTTTACCATGGTTCCTTTAGCTGAGCATGGAAACGAAAACTCTGTGGGCAGGTTTCCAGGCTGAGATTTAGCCTAGGCCTAGACTTAAAAAGAATGTCCAATGGGGATTCACCACTGGCACTGCAATTTAGCCCAAGACTAGGCTTAAACCATGCCTGGAGTTTTGGTGAAGCATTTTGCTTCAGCATTAACCCATTAATGTCCATATCTAAAATGTGAAAGTCACTTTGCTTCCAAGCCTGAGCTAAAAAATCTGAAGAATGTCTTTAAATCGATCAAAACATATGACTAAAAAAGAGAGTTTTAATCACTTAAATGTATATTTATCATATCAAATACAAGCTTTTGGTCACAATGCAAAATGGAAATGGGCTTAACTTTGATCACAGTACTGTTGACCAATCAGAACAAGGCCTGTAGCATTTTCCTTATTAGCCAAATTTAGTGTAGTTGGACATGAATGGGCTAAGACTTCTTTCTTTTTTTTTACTTTTTGCATGATTTGAAAACTCCATTCACACTGTGTTCACGTTGTAGGATGAACAGACCAATAAAAATGGTTCAAAATGTCTGTTTTTTTTAAACAGACTTCCATAGAAACGTTTTTTTCCCAGTCCTGTAAAATTACAGATTTGAGCTTTTTGACAGCAACAATATGAGGGTGGAATTTATGTTCCTGACACTGAATCAGGTAGAACCTGATTCAGCTCTCAGCAACTTGTGTTCTTTCTGATATAAATAAACTGTAGCTCAGTTTAGAAACATTGAGAACATCAGGGTTTCCCAAAAACAGATAGATAAAAACAGATAATTCTTAAAGGGTTGAGCGAGAACCACACTGAACACTCTCTCTCTACCAGTTAGGAAGATCCTAACACCAAGGCGTTTCTGGGAAACTGGGCCCAGACTCTGGCAGCTCTTAAATCTGATCAATGCCACTACAAGTGAACACATGGACGGCATCATATTCGCGTGTTGCTGTGGGTGTTGTACTGTGTACAACACAGCCAGCCTCTGCTGCATAATTGAAAGTGCATGCCTGCAACATGTGCATTGCAACTGTAGACCAGACAAACCAGAACACTGCTTCTTAGTGGAACTAGCTAAGAGGCCACTGAATGAACACACACAGTGATGAATTAACACCTATAGGCTTTATTTGAGTCGAACCCGGCACGAATGAACACTGAGTTAGGCCTAATTTAACACCGAAGAAGTCCAGCATGTGGCACTATAAAAAACAAACTCCTCAGACACTACTTTCCTCCTGTTCCTCCTTTTCTCAGCACTCTCGGGCCGCGCTGAGGATGTGTTACCTTAAACGCATTAGATCACACCCCTGGCATGTGTGCGGATTATTTTAACCATACGATTTATGAGCTAATTTTTATCCTTGTGCAGAGTGAAGCGGCTTGGATTGCACTCATGACCTCAGGCCATATTCCATAATATCCGAAAAGCAATGACACATTTAATAGTAAAAAGCACAAGTTGCTGCTGGATTTCACATCATGATTATGGTGCCTTCGATTCACTGAAACGTTTCGGCTGCTCATCAGTAGATGTATTATCAATGGCTGTCTTTTGGTTTACCTACTTTGGCAAAGTGGATAAAAGTGTACATACCTAAAAGCACACACTGCTGTCTAATGAAAAACATCTCATTTTTAGATTTCTCCGATGTTTGGACCCTGGTGCTGCTCTGTACCCTGTGTAAATAATTCTGGATGAATGAACCAATAGAAATGCTCCAAAACAACTCATAAAAATACATTAATAACATTATTTTTTACATTGACTTCCATTCAAAGATAGAAAGGTTTTTTCCTTCTCCTGTAAAGTCATTTTAGAGATACAACTTTTTCATTGGACATCGACATAAAAGTTATGCATAAACATATACATATATACATATGATACACAAAAGTACAAACACATTTTATTCATCTGCAGCTGACACATATGACTTAAATAAAATCAACCTCCTTCACACCCACAACACTGTTCACCACAATCTTTGTGTATATTGCTTGTCCCCTCTATGTGTATGTAAATAATGTACACTGTCTGTATATTATTGTCCTTATATAGTCTGCTTATCGCCCATATACTGTGTATATTGTATTTAGTGTATTGTAAGTAAATCATGAGCCTACGTACATTGTCAGTATATACTAAAGAGACACCAACAGACAGAATTCATTGCATGTCAACAATCTGATGTGATCTGATTCTGATTTCCTTGGAGAGAGGTTTTTGATTCCTGGTAAGAAAAAAATATTTAGCTTGTACTGGTAAACAAAAACAGCTGTCTAGTTTGATACAGTACTTTGTGACAGCTCTTCAGTCAGCCTACACTCTAATAAATACAGGTGCTACAAAAGGTTGTTAGAGCGATGCCATAGAAGAACCAATTTTGGTTCCTTAAAGAACCAATTTAAAGAACCTACATCAAGAGCAGGTTCTTCAGACTCACACATCTCTATGACCCACATGGTTCTTTATGGAACCAAAAGTGGTTCTTCAATGGCATCACTTATTGAACCATTACCAGCATCTTCATTTTTAAAATTGTACTGAATAAACCTCAGTACCAGTGCCAGCTTTGCAGCTCACAAATAATTTACAGATAATAACACAATTATTATTATTATTATTATTATTATTATTATTATTATTATTATCATTATCATCATCATCATCATTTCCTTCGTTGCTTAAGTGCCTTTAAAGCTGAGTGGCGAGCGCGCGTGTGTGTGTGCAGGTGTGTGTGCATGCGGCTCCTACCTGTGAGCGGCGGGCTGAGGGCGCAGAGCGTGAGCAGGAGCGAAAGGAGAGCGCGTGCTGCGGCGGGACCCATGGCTAATGAGGGAGCAGCGGCGCGCGGCCGTTACACACGCGGTGGAGAGCAGGAGGAGGAGGCGGTGAACTCGGTGCCGCGTGGGCTCCGGCGCTATGGCTCCCTCTAACGGGCTCTCTTGCTATCTTTTGCTGGGGGTAGTCCAGAGTTAAGCAGAAGTCCAAAGTAGAATGAGAAGAGTGAAAGATTCATAGAGTCAAGAGTCATACGAGTCATACGAGTCATAAGATCCCGCAGACAGTGTCTTTCCACACGTTTCCTAACGTGTGCAGTCCCCGGAGGCTCCTCTGGACTCCTCAGCGCTGCTGATGGAGTCTGTTCCCTCCCCAGTCTGTGCTCTATATCTTCTGATGATGATGATGATGATGATGTGGTGGAGTTGAAGACGTGAACACCCACTGCTTTGAACTTGAAAAGTGCCACAGCCTGCATTTCATATTTAAAATCCTCTATTTTTGTACTTTTTCTTCTGATGTGTATTACTACCAGTGTGGTAGTCAGTTTGGACTGGACTATGGAGAGAAGGTATGGTAAAAGGATGGCATTAGCTTTTAGCCTAGTTGGCTTCATGCTTTCATCTTTGTCCTGTGCCTAGTGTAAGCTCCCCTTCTGCAGACACTGATACAGGAAAAGCAGTGGTCTCGGGGTCTGGTCCTTATAGTAACCTATATTATACCTCATAACTTCATATCTAGAAGGGTCCGGTGGTGATGTGCTCCTTCTGATTATTAACAACACCAACACCATATTCTCCTGTCGCCGTCCCCTTATGCAGTTTCATCAGCTTAGGTTAGACTGGAGGTCTTCTCTCACATTATTCAAATGAGCTA
This sequence comes from Salminus brasiliensis, assembly GCF_030463535.1. Classification (NCBI taxonomy): domain Eukaryota; kingdom Metazoa; phylum Chordata; class Actinopteri; order Characiformes; family Bryconidae; genus Salminus; species Salminus brasiliensis. The sequence goes on along the minus strand of NC_132878.1, from coordinate 59,616,263 downwards.
ACTCATCAGATTTTATTGAGCTTTAACCTAACTAACAATTATTGACTTTTTAGTGAGGAATAATACATAATAAAAAAGTTACATTTTTTTCAATTTGAAACTGGAGGATGCTTAGGGTGCTTTTGAAACCTTAAAGGAGGAAAAGGTTCCTTGAAGGTTCCTTAAAGTAGTTTAAGTATATATTCCTACACTAAAGAAAATCCAGTTCATCCAAGAGCTTTTAACATTTACATTTTACAGCATTTAACAGACGCTCTTATCCAGAGCGACTTACAAGGTAACTTGTATTATAGAGGAGGGTCAGCGTAGTGTTAGGGGTCATGCCCAAGGACTCTTATTGGTGTAGCGCAGCAGTCACCCAGCCTGGGAATCGAACCCCAGTCTTCCACATGGTGTGGCAGCTCAGTGGCAGGTAGTGGTGTTATCTGTTGCGTCACACCAACCATGTAGGGTTATGTTTTTAGTAGGTAATTTGGTCTCCTCAACATCTAGCTGCCACCAAGTATACCAACTGATTAATGTACCTTACTAAAAACCAACAGTGAGGAAATTATTCAAATTATTTCAATGCTGTCATTTAGGCAAAGAAAGTATGCACCAAATAATTACTGCAGAGGCGAGGTGTATTCTAAGAAAATCTTTGTGCTATGTAACGTTGCCCCATTATCGTTATTCACTTATTTGACATCTCATTAGGAACCTAACAACATAAAACAGTCACTTGTAATATTAATATAATATGAATATTTACACTGGACACTACTGAACCAAACCTTTTGCACACAGGTGCTTTGGGTAGTTGCCCAACCATTTCCTTCCACGCTTGCTTTGTTGCGATGTGAACAGTATCTGATAGAAAACAGTCTCTTTACACCATCTGCTTTTTGATGATCAAATGATGCCAGATTATGACGGCATGCTCTGTTGTCGGCACTTTGTGTGCTTGCTGTTAGACGATAGCTGGCCTGCAGCTCTGCCATGTACTGTAATACATAAAGAGTGTTTATTCATGATTGGCAAGTGAGATGTTCCAGAGACGATAAAACTAGTGACTTAATGGTTTTTGGTCAGAAAACCCAAATGTTTATCTGACTGTACTAATAAATCTACACCGGCTAGGAATGATGGCATCCATGCATGCTATAAGGCCATAAAGTACATAGAGTTATATAGGTGCATCATTTGCCATTCTACAGGACGCAGACTCACTCTTGGGGTAAATGTATAATTTATGTTCAGAATGTAGGCCAGAGACATCTCTCTCTCTCTCTCTCTCTCTCTCTCTCTCTCTCTCTCTCTTGCCTGTGGAAGGAATTGGATAGTTTGGATTCTATCCACATGATAAGCAGATCAGTATGTTTTATATTTTAACACTGTAGCCCTGCAGCATAACAGTCCAACAAAATCTATCACATCTTCCCTAAAGCTCACACGTACCACACATCTTCATTCTCACGTTTAACTTTCCATCTATTTCAGAGCTTTGCAGTTATTGCCCTCTGCTGGACATGCTGATCACCTGCACATCTGAAACATCCCCGTGTAGCAGTCATCCAATGAGGTCCTGATGCCAGGTGGCCGGGTCTGGAAGCAGCACACTGCCTGTGACATCATCGCCTTTGTGGAGAAAAGGTCAGTAAGGTCACATCATCAATAGTAATCTTCAAGTGCCATGGTTCCATCTTCAGTCTGAAGCAATTTCGGTCCAAAATGAATAAAAACATGCCAACACAGCTTTGTGTTACAGGATACTTTTGTCAGTTTATATATTTAAAATATTTTATATATTTAATAATTTGAATTTGGATGTAAATTATATAATATATGATGAGCACATTTTGAAAATTTGTCCTTTGACCAGTATGGACCACGCCCGTGAAGCTGGAACGGGAAGGCCAACTCAGAAAACGTTTGGGCTCCTGTGGCTGAGATGAGCAGTAGAGAAGAAGGGAGGAGATGGGGTGGTGCTGTTCTACACAAAGGTAAAATGAGAGTGAAGGGTATATATAGGGCTGAGGAGGAGAAGTTAGTGCGTGGTCCATGTCCCAAAATTCAGTTATGTCAACTACACTGAGAACTCCCTCAATTATCTCATTTGTACATCAAGATCTATCCACCCATCTATCCATGCATCCATCAGGTGCAAAAACTGTTTTTCTCTTTCTGGGATTCTCTGGGTAAGTTAAAACACTAAAACATTAACAGTGAATCAGGCTACATGCTCAACCCACCTACATTGGTCATAGGTACATGAAACATGAGTATAGCGTACACCACAAAATAGTATACAGTATAGCAAGAAGCTTAATGTCTAACCTCTCTAAAAATAACACCCCGGGTTTCTAATGGTGGGTCTGTTTCATGGCTGCTTAAATTAGATCACATTCTATGCAAACCTAAGCAGAGCTCACCTAAATTGCCCAGAGATATCAAAGCTCCGAGCCACAGTTCACCCAAAGTACAACGTCAGCAGATACGCCTGCATTACAAACAACCATCCGGCAGCCATGCTCACTAACTGCTTCAGGGGACCTCTGACTAAGGGCCAATTAGGTCTGTGTGTGTGTGCATGTGTGAGGGAGAGAGAGAGAGAGAGAGAGAGAGAGAGAGAGAGAGGGAAGGAAAGAGAGAGATAGAGATCTGCAGTGGAAGCATGTGATGACATGGAAGAGCAATCATTCATGTCCTCAGAGGCTCAAATGAGTCTTTAACCTGTTCTTGTTCAAAAATGGTCCCCTTTTTTTGTACTCACCCAGAGTATATTCCTAACAATAAAGGTGCCAGAAAGGGCTATGTGGAAAAAATTGGTTCCCTAAAGCTATGGCATATAGACAAGATTTACGTATGCACTTGAACTTGAACTTATGCAGTTATGACAAAGATTCTGACATTCATCAGTGGTCCACATTTGGGATTTGTTCAGTTTACTAGGACAATGAGATCCAATGGGAGCATAAATCTGACATTTACTTTATGTTAGGACTTTTTTTTTCAAGAACAAATTTAATGAACTTTTTAGGAAGATACTGGTGAATGAGACCCAGTGACAGGATACCAAAATGTAATCTGTCTCAAGGCACTACCAACAAGGCCGTGAAGTCAGACAAGCTACATCTGGTTACAAAGCACCATAATAAACTAACACAAGAATTTCTAACACTTAACAAGAAGTACCAGGCACGCCTAGTTTTGTCCGGACAGAATTTCTGCTCTTTATTTTGAAAAGGTGCTGTGTTATACAATGAAATCAATTATGTTTCTTGTACAATGTCATGTGACCCAGCCTAGTAAAGAACTCATGCCTTGCCTCAACTCACTCACTCAGCAAGTCAGTCAGCCAGTCAGTAAGCCAAAATGCCACTTCTGGGCCTGCCCGCTATGTGGTAAGGCTAAAACGAAAAGAACTTAATAGATTATCTGGACACAGATCAGTAAAATCCAAACATCCCTGCAGAAGTGATCCTATCAAATGTACATACTGCATGTGCCTATAATGTACCTAACACTAAAACCTTTGGACTGTATGTGACTTTTTTCACATAGGAAGGAGTCCTCGTTTGCCAAACAGCCATGTCAGTCCACTGCTGCGTTCTCTTCACTGGCTTCCCGTAGCTGCTGCCCGCATCAGATTCAAAACCCTGACGCTGGCCTACAAAAACCAGCCCCTCCGTACTTGATGGCAATGGTCAAAAGCCGTTCTGCACCAAGATCCCTATAAGCTTCAAGTACGGCTCGGTTCGACTCACCATCCCTCAAAATCCGTGGAAGACAAGCGTCCAGGCTTTTTTCTGTCCTGCACCAAAGTGGTGGAACGAGCTTCCCCTGGGTGTCCGAACGGCAGAGTCGCTCACTGTCTTCAAACGCAGACTGATGACCCACCTCTTCAGAGAATACTTGGACGAATAGTAGAGTATTATGGTCTTCTTACTGACTTGTGTTTAGTAATGTCTAAACTTAGAGGTATTGAATTTTTAGCCTATTCAAACTAGCTGGGTTATTCTTGGGTAAATAGCAAAGCACTTTTTTCTGGTAAATACCTTAAATGTAAATGTAATTAGTTTTCTAAACAACCTTATATGGCAGACATCCACACCAAGAACCATTTAGGCACCTTTATTTATTAAGGGTGTACCTGCTTCTTCTGCTATGACCCTCCTCATGTTGTCCCTTCAGTCATAGAGCAGACACAGTATCATTATCTCTTATTTATTTATTTCTTCACACGCTGCTCTTAAATGTTTCATACACGTCCTAAAGGCAAGTGTCCAACAACCCACAGCAGGCCAACTATTCAGCCTACTGCCACGGCACTGCAGGCTATCTGCTGTAACACAGTCAAATAATAGAAACTAACACAATTTTAATGAATGCCTCTAACAGATGTTCAGTTTTACTTTTATTATTCAGTACTGTACAAGATGCTTGCCTTTATCACTACTATAAAAGAACTTCAACAATAATATTTACTATTTAATAATATTCCAATACAATCTATCAACATGAGGAACTGAAATCAGAAACTGAAATACACTGACTGTGGGTTAAGGAAGCCAATCTACAGAACAATCTTTAAAACAATCCATTAGGAACCGTGTTTTTAGAAGAGATCTGTGAGTGTGGAGAACCTTCTAATTAAAAGACAACGACCAATATAAGGTTCCTTCTAGAGCCTTTACATTTTATGTTGGTTCTTCAAACCTTGGAAAGGTTCATCACACTCACAGATCTACACATCTTTATAGATATGATTCTCTGAAGAACCGCCCAAAAGTGCAAACATGCTTTTAGTACCTTTTTTTTAAGAGTGGAAGTGTAAAAAGGAGAACCATGTTGTGCTGGCCTAAAGCACACTGACACACACACACACACACACACACACACACACACACACACACACACACACACACACAGTAAAAATGATGTTAATCAGCATCACAGTTCTTGCTGTTGGCCTGCAATTTCCTTTGGGACTAATAAAGTTTTATAAAGCTGTCAATCAGTCTGTCTAAACGGTGCCAGGGCTACTGTCTACACTGATGGCTCTGTCTGTGCCCTATGGTTCTTACATAGGTTCCCGGGAATGCTTCTCACTCTGCTTCACTGGAGTGATGAAGTAACTGACAGGCTGCTGTGTGCTGGTCCTGTCTTTGTAGTTCTCCCTGTGTTTCTGTGCCAGCTGGAAAACAAGAACCAGTGAGGAAACACTGTATACACACAGTACAGGAGCTTTCTTTTCTACAGAGCGTCTCTCTCGTGGGCTCTCTTTCACTCTATCTATCTGAAATCTCCTTTAGAACATTTTCTAACCCACACTAAAACTGGAAGTGCCGAAAAGGGTTGTTTAAAGCAGCAGCTTAGAAGAACCACTACTGATTGCCTAAAGCACATCCATTCCAGGGCTTCCCAAAGTATGGCTTGTGAGTCAAAGCTGGCAAACAGGATTTAAATGAGAGAGTTACGCTAAGCCACCCTTTTAAAACAATTGATATGCTTATGTACTAACTTATACGATGTATTCAATTAAGGCACTTACAGGTCAGTTATAGATTGGGAAGTGTATTGTGGTCAAAACTGACCAAACAGCTCGGGTCAACATGGGGCCCACATGCAAACTACCATGAGAAATGTTTATACATCGATTATGTTTTAGGCCACTGGCCCAACTGTAGCCCACTATCACCGTGCCGTCATCTCTGTCATTCCGTGCTGGGTTAAGGGCCAGATGAAAGTATAAGTGTGTGCCAGGACTGGGCCATGACTTATTGTCATTTCCTAGATTGCAGATGAGTCTTGGCCAAATACGGCCCAGTTAAGGCACTTACTGGCCAGTTCTGGTCATGACAAGTGTACAGTGAGCCAAAACTGGCCCAACTGTAGCCAGCTGTAGCTTTGTTCTGGCACCCTCATTGCAGTATGTGAGCCAGATGAAAGTATAAGTGTGGACCAAAACTGGACCATGACTCATTGTTGCTTTGGTCTGTAATTTGGACCCCCAAGACAAAGGAATTGGGCACCCCTGCTCTAAATGAATGACCTCCATTGAAAAAATTCAACTGAAAAGATGTTTAAGGTACCTAAAGAGGATCTTCTATGGCATTCTTTTCATTGTACTGTTATTGTGTTAGAGTGTACTCAGTGCCATGGTCTTGAAAAGCTAAGCTATGAGCATGAAGTGTGGTGTAAGCATATGAATATCATCAGTTTGATAAATAATAGAGTGCAATTCATTACTGTTCCTCTCACCTCATCAAAGTGTTTGAGCTCTTGTTGGCGTTCGAAGCCTACATTGTAATGTGCCCAGTAAGAGCTGTAGAGAGCCTGGCTTCTACTCCATGGACGCTGAGTGACCAAGCCTCCAGCGCTAGGGTGGATGGAAGGGAACTCGCCGCCTCTGCTGGAGTTCATGGCTGCACGCTGTGTGTCCAGAAAATACTTGATGGCTGCATTTCCAAACGTCAGTCCGTATAGGAATTTAGTGGTTGGCACATGCCCACTGTACCTAAACAGTTCAGACGTTGACTTAATATTTACACTTTTAGAACGTCATCCAGAGAATTACTTGATCATTTGCTGTAAGAAAAAGCTCTTTTTAAAATAGCTTGCAATTTCACACACTTCCTTCCAATGTGCACACACGTGTAGTCTAACATAAGATAAAGTAGCAGTTAGCAATTGTGGTAACGAAGTGCATGCAGCAGAATGTATTATTACTAAATTAATAAACATATCTTTTTTCATTTACCCAGGCATTAGAGACGCTGGAATGTAGGTGGCGTTGTTGTGTGTGATGAGAGTGCCATTTCTTCTGAGGGTCGTGCCTGACATGCTGTACTTACTTCTGATCAGCGGAGGTTTCCCTCGGCGCCTCCGCTAACGAGACAAACAGAGTTGCCAGGCAACCACTTAATCTTCCACGTGACTCAGTGCACGCTGGACTCTATACAGTCAGCTCTAGTTAAGCTGACTGTATTGGCGCCAATTTGGAATCTGTGACTATTATGACGTTGTTGTTTCTTTATGACGTTATTTATTTGACTCGCAGGATAAATATTTCAGTTTAAAAAATTAAGTATGGTTTAAATCTTTTACTTAAAAAGTACACTTTAAATTCTAAATGTACTTATAGTACAAAAGTATAATACAATTCTAATTCCATTTGTATACATATATATATATATATATATATATATATATATATATAAAAAAGTTTAAAATATCCAATAAATTTCGTTCCACTTCACGATTATGTCCCACTTGTTGTTGATTCTTCACAAACAATTACAATTTCATATCTTTATGTTTGAAGCCTGAAATGTGGCAAAAGGTTGAAAAGTTCAATACTTTTGCAAGGCTTAAAAAATTTATCATTTGTATCAGACAAAATTGTTGTTGTTTTTAGCAAAATTAAACTTTTCAAATTTTAGTTTCGCATTAACATCATATATGCTAAATGTGGCAATATATTGCAGATATTTACTGTTTTTTTAGAGACTGGTGAAATGTTTATCTTGGTCAAGTTCATTTGGGTTTAGAAATCTGCTTCTCAGAGCAGCCTTCATCACATCACTAACCATTAACTGTATTGAACTGGTGGAACTGACTGGGATAATGAATCAGTATTAAACACTGTTAGTTCACTAGGCTGGTGCGTTTGACTGCACTGAGTATAACAGTAGAAAAATCAGAAGATTAAACACCCTACTATGACCTAACAGTAAAGTAACAAACCTGTACTGAAAATGTGGTGAGTAAATGGTACAGCTTATTTTCTTGTGCAATGTAGGGAGTAAATGTAAAACGTTTTAAGTGACAGAAATACTCATAGACCTCAGAAATGTATGTTAAGTACAATTTCAAAACGCTTATACTTCTTTACTTGCCATTTCTAAAGCAATGTTTTCCAACCCTACTACTGGAGATCTACCTATCCTGCACACTTCAACCTAGATACAACCTAATTCACCACACCTGATTCAACTAATTACTGCCTTAAGCCATGCTCAACTGACTGAATAAGTTGTGTTTGTTTTTGTAGAATTAGAACGGTAGCTTCTTAGGAGGAGGGCTGAAGATCACTGTCCTAAAGCATAATTACTGTTTATTTGCTTAAATTTTAATATACTACAGAAAAATAAAGAAATATATGAATGAATGAACAAATGAATGAATGAAATGACACAAGTAATGACACATTAAACATGGTATGCTTTTCCCCAATACAGGAAAGCAGTATTATGTGACAATTGGTATTTTTTGCTCCTGTGCTTCCCCTACAGAGTGTAATTCACTTTTACACCACAACTGTACACCAAGCGACCACTTAATTAAAAACCATCTCTATGTTTCTGCTCGCACTGTCCATTCTATCAGCTCCACTTACCATATAGTAGCACTTTGAAGCCCATCGGTTTCTCTGCATACTTTCTTATTCTTTCACCCTGTTCTTCAATGGTCAGGAACACACAGACCCACCACACAGCAGTTATTATTTGGTTGATGGGTGATTCTCAGCACTGCAGTGACATTGACATGGTGGTGGTGTGTTAGTGTGGATTGCACTGGTATAAGTGGATCAGTCACTGCAGTGCTGCTGGAGTGTTTAAACACTGTGTCCACTCACTGTTTACTCTATCAGATACTTCTCCCTAGTTGATCCACCTTGTAGATGTAAAATCAAAGATATAAGCTTATCTGTTGCTGCACAGTTTGTGTTGGTCATCCTCTAGTCCTCCATTAGTGGTCAGAGGATGCCAGCCACAGGATGCTGTTAGCGGGCTATTTCTGGTCTGACTATTCCCAGTCCAACTGTGCCAATGAGGTGTTTAAATGTTTGATAAACAATTACTTTGGTCTTCTGTGAATGTTAAACAATGCCACCAGCATATCATCATTGTCAGAATAAAACCTTGTATATCCATCACCTTTATTACACTAATCTAGACCATTTCATTTACCAAGAAATATTCAGCTTTTACCATTTGTGTTATCCCTAAAACCTTTGTATGTGTGCTTGATTGATGTGTTCAAGATTTGCAGGATTACTACTACAGTGTGGTTTGATTGCCTTGGATCTCAGATTCCTGCACACACACACACACAAAAAACCCCAGAAACTGTTAGAACAACTTCAGAAATTTCTGACATTGACCTTCCCCTGACATCTTTGCATCCCAGTCCATTATCGTGGGTGCTTCTCGCCCAGATCACGCCCAGCTATCCCCTCTGGCAAACGCATCTGAAGCATCAGAGCACTACCCACACCACCCACATCTCAAAAACAGCTTCTCCCCTCATGCTTTCAGTAAACACTGACTGACTGCTGTCTCTCTCTACTTCAGTCACTGACCTCACTCTGTGTACTGGACTGCATCTTACTGGTCTCTTCAGGGCCTTCTTCCACACTGCACCTGTATAAAGCACTGCTTCTTCTGCACATCATATTGTGCTATGTTGTGCTATATCCTTCCCAACATCCGACTTCCAAAGTAAATGGAATGCAGCAAAAGCTCTCTGCAACATAGGCTACAACAGTTTTTTTCTTATTGTAGTTTATTTGTTGATTATTTAAATTTGTGTTATGTTACTGTAATGTTATGAGCTTATGTCTGTAGCAGTTCATTTTAATTACCCTTACACCTGCAGCCACGACATGCGGCTTTTTCTGGTATTTTGTAACAGAAGCATAGTGGATGCATGAACGGGAAGGACATGTCTGTAGCTCTAATCCTCTAGTTTTTTTCATAAGCCTGCAGAACTGTATGAGTATATACCCCCACTGTAAAGCACGTGGACAGTTTTGTACTAAAATTTGCATGTGTGGACAGAATTTTATTGACTTAAGAGAAGTTTAGCTCAGCTCATCTTTCACTATGTATAGGGTCAGGAGAAGGAGCTGTTCAGTGCTGCATGTGCTAGCTATGCCCCATACTGATTTTATTTAGGTAGGTTCATGTTTTGTATGATTGTAATGTTGAGTTCAGCTTAAATATTTGGATATTTGGTTGGTTCTAATGTGTTAAATAAGCCACTGTGTGATCATGTTTACCCTTTACATTGTTTTACGATTGTTAAGAAATAATCCAAGCTACTATGTTGCATTTTAACTGTGGATTGCTTTATGTAGTTTTATTATACAGTGACTTGAATGATTAATTATTGAGCAGAACTATATATTTTTGCGTTTTGTTTTATCAATCTCACAAACAGCACCGGTGTAATGCACCTGAATATTCACATCAAGTTTAATGTGTGCTTTTACTATCCATGAATGCTTTAGAATAAGATACATCCAGTTCTTGCAATGAAGTTATGTCTGCATTTCTGCCATAAAGCCACATTTTCAAACTTAGAACTTGGGTTGTGGGTTTTGTTGGCCAAGGATTTTTTTGACTGTAGCATTGGCCGAGGCCAACCTGCCCTCCTATCATAAAATAACAGCACTGTTATGATGCAATACGACACTTGTCTTCAACACAGCTGTGCTGTTACTTCACGATAACACACGACCCAGAGTTTTCTATTGCTTTAGGAGTGCAGAAAAATACTCATACAGTCACCATAAACTACACCAAGTACATAAGATAAGATAAGATAGTCCTTTATTAGTCCCGCAGTGGGGAAATTCTCACAGTGGGGGAAAGTGTCACAGCAGAAAGGGATAGCAAGACACTCAGTTACAAAAATGTAGATAAATAATTTACACTATATACACAATATAAATAAGAATTAAAAAAGCAATAACAATATAATTTACAGGTTATTGCAAATGACTCTTAATTGCACATGGGGGGGGGGTGGTATTGCACATAGTATTTTTACATTGTGGGACCTCTGTCCTCTGTTCCCTGAACATGTGTGTGTAGTTAAGTGTGTGTGTATGTGTATGTGGTCCGCTGGGAGCAGTGCTGGTTGTAGAGTCTGACGGCAGCAGGAAGGAAGGACCTGCGGTACCGCTCCTTCACACACTTGGGGTGAAGCAGCCTGTCACTATTATACTGCTATTATACCAATAGCACCCAACTGTGCAGATGGCTTGTATATACACTATATAGACAAAAGTATTGGGACACCTGCTTTTTTTAAAAAATCTCTTCTGAAATCAAGGATATTAAAAAAAGAGTTTATCCTTTATTGCTTTATTAATAAATAAAATAAGAAATAAATACATTTCAAGTGTTTTAATGTTAGCATTTCCTTCCGCCAATTTATAGTTCCTTAACAAGCAGCTTGTTGCTACATCACAGACACTCCACTCACTCACTGAACAGCCTGCAGTTCCTTCCCCTGCTCCTTACACAGACCAACTAGTTAACCTCAGTTTTTTCTTTGACCGTTTGTTTGTTGTTATTCAGTATTCTTGTCTTAAACAAATGCGATTGGTTTCTTTAGCTCAGGACATTTACCTTACTGCTTGGTTCGTTCTAGGATATAAAGCAGTCTATAGCAGCGCTCAGCGGAGTGATACAGCGCTTGTGAAAAAATCGCCATAACCGCCAATCAGCTGTTGTATAAAAGTATGTAGAACTTGAGTGGTGAGCCCCCCGGTTGAGCTCAGGGCAGTGTTAAGCGCCGCCCCCTGGTGGCAGCCCGCGTCATGGTCCTGCAGCACGGCGCGCATCATATAGTAGAAGAGTGGAGGAGTGGAGGAGTGGAGGGCTGGGCGCGGAGTCAGTGTAAAGCTGGGAAAATGAAAGCCCTTGAATTATTGATGGCTCTCTTTTAAAGCGGGGGACGCAGCGGATGTTGTATGAGAGCGTTTTTTGTCTCGTGTTAAAAAAAAGGAAATGAGAGAAAATGAGCTGTTTTAGCAGCTCTCAGCTTGGTGTAGTTTAGCGCGAGCACTTTTTTCCGGCGCGTTGTTGTTTTCCTGCGTTGCGTACTGAACTGAACATGGCTTTAGTGGTGTATCTGAAAACGGTCACGGAGCTCCGTGGGAAGGGGGACCGGATCGCCAAAGTGTCGTTTCGAGGTACTGTTCCACTCTCCTAATCGTCCCATCTGCTGTTCATGTCGACTGAAGTTCTACCTAGGTTCCCGACTGTGAAGTGCAGATGTAATGTGTGTGTTTGTGTGTGTGTGTGTGTGTGTGTGTGTGTGTGTGTTCTGCTGAAGTTGGGGAAAGCCCTGTCTCTCCGCACTGCATGCTTTATGCAAAAATAACGAGCTCAGTGTTCAGCCTCTCTGGAGACGCGGGACACCCCGTCCTTTCACAGAGATGTAAAGCACTGCACTGCACTGTCTTTTTTAGACTTCCCTCTGGACCCCATGCGGAGCTTTGATATCCAAACTCCCTCCTGACTGAGTTTGAGGATCTGGTTGGCATGCCTGTGTCTGCTTAGCCTGTTAAACCCTGATCTGATCCGGGTGTTCTCCTGACAAATCCTGCCAGATAAACAGCGGAATACACCGTTAGAGAGTGAGTGTAGCCATTAAACCCAGTTTTCACAAACCCACCTGGAGAAAAGATGGACATGGTGTGTAAGAAACTTTAGAGCATATCTCTCATCTCATCTCATATTTCCCTCTGTGTTCTGCTCTCTCTCTCTCTCTCTCTCTCTCTCTGTGTGTACTTCCCTCTCTTTCTATGCTGCCCCATCTCTCTTCTTTCCGTCTCTCTCCTCCCATATCTCTGTCTCTTTCTCTACCTCTCTCACTTCTGTCTCTCTCCTCCCATATCTCTGTCTCTTTCTCCCTCTCTCTCTCTTCTGTCTCTCTTTCCTCCCATATCTCTCTCTTTCTCCATGTCTCTCTCTTCTGTCTCTCTCTCCTCCCATATCTCTGTCTCTTTCTCCCTCTCTCTCTTCTGTCTGTCTCTCCTCCCATATCTCTGTCTCTTTCTCCTTCTCTCTTCTGTCTCTCTTTCCTCCCATATCTCTGTCTCTCTTCTGTCTCTCTCTCCTGTCTCTCTCTTCCCATATCTCTGTCTCTTTCTCCCTCTCTCTCTTCTGTCTCTCTTTCCTCCCATATCTCTGTCTCTTTCTCCATGTCTCTCTCTTCTGTCTCTCTCTCCTCCCATATCTCTGTCTCTTTCTCCCTCTCTCTCTTCTGTCTGTCTCTCCTCCCATATCTCTGTCTCTTTCTCCATGTCTCTCTCTTCTGTCTCTCTCTCCTCCCATATCTTTGTCTCTTTCTCCCTCTCTCTCTTCTGTCTCTCTCTCCTCCCATATCTCTGTCTCTTTCTCCTTCTCTCTCTTCTGTCTCTCTCTCCTCCCATATCTCTGTCTCTTTCTCCCTTTCTCTCTTCTGTCTCTCTCTCCCCCATATCTCTGTCTCTTTCTTCCTTTCTCTCTTCTGTCTCTCTTTCCTCCCATATCTCTGTCTCTTTCTCCCTCTCTCTCTTCTGTCTCTCTTTCCTCCCATATCTCTGTCTCTTTCTCCATGTCTCTCTTCTGTCTCTCTTTCCTCCCATATCTCTGTCTCTTTCTCCCTCTCTCTCTTCTGTCTCTCTTTCCTCCCATATCTCTGTCTCTTTCTCCATGTCTCTCTCTCATCCCTTTTCCTCTGTCTCTCTCTCTCTCTCTCTCTCTCTCTCTCTCTCTCTCTCTCTCTCTCTCTCTCTCTTTCTCTGTCTCTCTCATCTCTCTTCCTTCTATCGCTCTCATCTCTCTTCCTTCTATCGCTCTCTCTCTCTCTCTATCTCTTTCTCTGTCTCTCACATCTCTCTTCCTTCTATTGCTCTCTGTTTCTCTATTTCTCTTTCTCTCTCTCTCTTCTATGTCTTTCTGTCTTCCTCCCTCCCCCTCTGTTTCTCTGTCACTAATTCAGAACCCTGGACAGCGCAGTGATTGCAAACTCTTCAAAAAAATGATGTGGGAATTGGAAAGGTGTGTGTGTGTGTGTGTGTGTGTGTTTGAAAAAGAGTTTGCTTCTGTCCATGCTGTTTATTGCTGTCATCAATTAATACACTCTGAAAAAAGTGAAGTGATGTTTTAACTTTTCTAAAAACTACTTAAGATATATTAGAAGTTTTGCAGCGCAGAGGGGATGAACACCAAGGAATTCAATGTGGACACACACACAAGCAAAAAGCACCATAGGACATAAGAACCTTGACAGAAAGTAGCACCCTCATTTTGTTCTCTTAACATTTATGCTTAATGAACACAGCAGTGTATGAAGTCCAGGTTACTTACATTCAGATAATACAGTCTGTTACAGTAGCAAAAACAGTTGGACAAAGTGAGTATGTAGCTCAGTAGAGATTTTAAGGGATTTAAATTTATTTGGGAAATTTATTAACTCCGAACCCTGGAACAGATCACGAGAACGCCAGAATTGGTGTCGGGCGTGCTTTTAAAGCTTTTTAAACAAAAGACAGCTTTCCATGAATGTGACCGACTCTCAGAAAATGAAGCCGTCATAGGACCTTAAATCAGTTTTTCAGAATATCCCCATTCAGTCAAAGCAAACAGAGTCAGCAAGACAGACTTTCATGACATAAAATTCTTATAAATGATTAATTAATAAAGTTCTTATAAATTATTTTCAGCATTTAATGTTGGTGTATTTCCAGCATTAAAACAGCCCTGTTGCCTCATCGCAAAATATTTACCCTAAGTGTTTATTTTGTTCTGAATAAGATTTAACATCTGTGTTTGATTATGATGCATGTTTGCCATCAGTGGTTGCTAATATTCAGATGAAGGTTATTATCCATTACACTTCCACCCGTTCATCATGTTGCAGAACACACATCAGGGGCAGTGGTGGCTCAGCGGTTAGAGCTCCGGGCTGTCGATAACAGGGTTGTGGGTTCGATTCCCGGGCTCGGCAAGCTGCCACTGTTGGGCCCTTGAGCAAGGCCCTTTACCCTCTCTGCTCCCTGGGCGCTGGAGTTGGCTGCCCACCGCTCTGGGTGTGTGTGTGTGTGTACTCACTGCCCCTAACACATGTGTGTGTGTGTTCACTACCAGATGGGTTAAATGCGGAGGACACATTTCGCTGTACACTGTACAGTGACAAATACGTGCACCTTTACATCATGTTTTCAGAACACAGCACTGAGCTCACTGGTGATTCTAACTTACATTTAAAGCTAAGTTAGATATTCTCTAAATAACAGAGTTGAGTTCTTCCATCTATTTCCTGCCTCCACATGAGCTGCAGTGTAATAGTGGTATACTTCCATGAAATCTTAGAAATACAATGTAAATACAGGGTTGGAAATCACTCCACATAGCCTATCTTTCACTCCTGCTGCCGGCCGCACCCCCAGCTATGCCAGCGGCTCCCAGTGTCCCACCCTGTCTGGAGCGGAAGCTTCTTCAGGAAGAGTGGGTCGAGCTGAGCCATGTCCTGTTTCTCTGAGAGGTGCAGAATGTCCACAGTGAGAGGAAGAAGAAGAAGAGATGTGCTGAGTAGAATAGACTACATCAGCACAGATAAAAAAAAAACAATGTAAATAAACTCACAGACAAAACTGTAATAATCTGCAGTCTTATGCAAAAGTGTAGGCACCCCTTGGTTAAATTACATGTTGTTGATTTTCTAAGTGCAAATAAGTTCACACCCTCTACAGACACACTCACTCACATTCTACAGCTTCATTACTGTTTATTAGCTAATTTACCAAATATTGCAAAAAGAAAAATATAAAGAAATCAAGTGTGGCATGTGCAGAAGTAATGGCACACTAAATATAGTATTAGTGTTTATTTTGTAACTGCTGTTATGTTAGATTCTGAAAATAAATAGAAATTGTGCTAAATGGCAGACAAATAGCCCAGCTCTCAACCAGTGGTGATAGACATTATTTTCTAGTTGAACATAGGCCGATGATATCAAGTGAAAAAACCTCAATGTCAGGGCAGTGTTCAGTGCTAATGTAATTTTTTGGAGGTTTTAGGTTAAGGTTTAAGGTTAAGTAACCTCAGCATTAGTACCTGACCTCACTAATGAATGCTGTCAAATCCAGCATAAAGTGTTCCCAGAAGAGCAGATTCTGTTAGCGGAGCAAAGGGGTGGAGGGGGGGGGGCAAACATGGGCCTGATTAAACTGCCAGTATTCAGTGCTGTTTAAGTGGGTCGTTTTCTTCTGTGTAGAACTTTATCTTGAGTGTTATGCAACTACCCTCATTTCCAGGCCCCTTGTTAAAGATATCAAAGCCTCAGCGGTCAAACTCTCAAAGATCTATGATACTTGTTCAGGCGGCTCTTCATTCGCCTTCAGCTGACATTACTGGATGTGTTACACTGTGGCGGATCATTGTTCGGTTCTCTTGTGTTCAGGTTGACTAAAAAGATCGTTTTTCTTGCTTAGAGTTTTCTGCCTTCTACTGTAACCCACTTGCTCTGTGCTATTCTTCACTTTGAAGTCGAGAAACCTTGAATTGTCACCTAAATTTCCTGAGCGTTCTTTCTCACCTCCCCGGTGGAGAAACGCTTTGATGTTTACCGGCATTACATTCTGCACATGCTGCGCCGGCCTGCTAAAGCCGGCTAAACGGAGAGAAACGAGAGGAGCCGTGTCTCTGGAGCCCCTTTCATCATCAGAGGGCCTTTTGTTTACAGACTTTGGAGGATTACATAAGTTTATGTGTCTAATTCAGCTGACAGAGAGGCTGGTTGATTGCAGTAACTCTCATACTGGAGCTTGAGTGTAATTATTGTTCAAAAGGGTTCTCCGTAGTGGGTGGAATCATTTATTCAGTAGCAGTGAATCAATTGGGGCCCAAATGCTGAGAGTTGGCGAGAGGAAGAGGGCTATTTTAGCAACACACGGGACTGACGCAGCTCTTGAGGACCACAAACAGAGCTAGAGTGAAATGTCTGTTGCGCTACAGCAAACAACTGCCACTAGACAGTTCAAATACAAAGACTAACGGCATATCTCATATTTCTCTACTCATCTGTATTTTGTAAAGGCTACAGCTGTCAGAGCTTTTTATCTCCTGTTTCCTCCTTTTGTTCACCCACCTGCATTGTAATCCACTCTGCATCCACAGCGAGCACTTACATTGTCAATGCTCCACTCATGCTGCAATGCAGGCTGATAAAAGGAGCAGCAAGTTCTGACTTGTTAAAGAGCATCGCTCTAATTTGTGATGATTTATGTATTTATTTCTATTATGCAGTGACTGGCTATTGACCCGGTCCTATTCGTGATACCACAACATTAATTTCCTGTGCAAAAAATTTCCTGATTACTGCATGGCGTGGGTGTGTGCGTGTGTGTGTTTGTGTACGAGTGGCCATGCGTATGTATTTGTGTTGACAGCTTATGTTTGCTTAGCGCTGGCACACAGTCTGTGGTTCTGATTGGCAACTATCCCCCAGTCTGGAGCCAGACAACAACACTTCATTTCCTTTTCAGGGACGTCACAGTCTTAGCAATCTCTGTCTAAACATGTGTATGAGACCCAAATCAGCAAAATCATGTTAAAGTGCAGCTGAAATTATGCTAAAATCAGAGAACTGGGGCTGTACAACTAGGTGTGACTGCCATTGGTTTACCCTTTGCATTTCTATAAATACAGACATTATCATTTAACGTTTGTCTGTGTTGTGTTTTTATGCAAGGCTTTATCGTTACCAGCCCAAATCATTAGTGGTCTTCCGGGAATTATCTTCAATCTTAGTATATGCAAATTTAAGTATATGCAAAAAGAAAAGCAAGGTTTTAACAGATACATTCTGGTAGTTTGTGATGTGGTGATGTTGTGGTACTGGTCCTACCACAAAGCTGGATTAGCATAATTGTGGGTGGTACAATTTTGCAATGATATTTTGCTGCATATTTAAAACTAAATCCATAGAATGCATTTATTAAGTATTGTAGGTTGTTATTTAATGTATAAATAGTAAGTATGTGACTTGGTTGGGATGGAAAATCCTCAGATGTGGCTTTACAAGCCTATTTACAACCTTGTTATTTGGTTGCAAAATGAAACACTCTTTTTCTGCTGGTCACAATGAAAGCTCACAGGAACAGCATGGCATAGCACTGTAGCATTAACACTGTAAGTGTTTTTTGTAACATCCCTGATTCTTACCAGATAGAGTTACACTGAGAGGAATGTAGTTTTGGGGTAGGGTGCGGGTAACAAGCAAGAAACTGTTACCTTAGCACTTGCCTGCTTCAACGGTTTTGGCATCCTCACGCGGCACACCACTATCTCTTCTGGTGTGTGTATCTGGTGTGACTCCAACTTGGTAGTCAATTGTTTTAGAGGGAGCAGACGATGGTGTTTTCATGGTAAAATGGTAAAAGATGGTAAAAGTCAGTTGGCTAGCTTTAGCATTTAGCCAGGCGTGGATGCCCATTTGCTTTTTCAGCTTTTACTTCCTTTCACCGTCAGAAAGCCTGATTCGTGTAGCTGCTAATAATCCCATAACAAGCAAAGCCTGGCTAGGTAAACACATCAAGATAAAAGTAGTTTGACCTCCTAGAGGTACCTTTAACAAAAACAATGCATTTTAATGTGTAGATGTCACCGTTTTAAAGTGTGCATTAAAGTATTGGGACACCTGATTATTCATTGTTTCTTTTGAAATAATGGATAAAAAAAAAAGTTTGATCATGCTTTTGTTGGAGTAACTGTCTTTTCTGTCCAGAAAAGGCTTTCTACTAGGTTGTAAAGCATTGCTGTGAGATGTTTGATTGCATTCAGTGACAAGAGCGTTAGTGAGGTCAGGAAGTTGGATGGTCAACATCCCCAACTCCCAACCCATCCAGAGTATCATCACTCCTTTTCCACTGCTCCACTGCTCAATGCTTGGGGGCTTTATACCCCTCTAACTCATGCTTGGCATGGGGCCAATAGGTTCATGTTTGTCTGCTCCAGAGAGCCCTATTTTATTGACAGTATCTCTCTACAGTGACTAGACAAGCTGTGTGTGCATTTGCACATTTGGGGTTGCAATGTAAAGTAGCTGAATGCATTTATTACAAGGAGTGTCCACAAACATTTGGACACATAGGGTATGTTTCCTTCTCTTGAAAATTGAGGAAAGTATATGTATTCAGTTTTAATAAATTATGAGTAAAGTACAAATCTTATCTATAGGGATCAGTTCAGCTTGATATCCTCATGTATGTCATCATTATTAAACTGTCTGTGTCCACACTTTCTGTTTATACTACTGGAGACAGTTCTGTATGCAATCTATCTCAATAGCACTGTTTGGTTGGTTGCAGGGTTTACATAAAGGCTGAACGTAGACCTTTCCACCCTGCTGTGTAAATGGTCACTTTTGTAAATGGACCTCTATGACATAATAACAGTCCATGCTAATGATTACGCTATTAAGACAGCGGTTAGAGGGGAAAGTGACTGAAATTCAGGGTTTTCCACAGGCCCGGGTTCCAATTACTATCAAAACTACTTCTCCATATGCTTCGTACTGGAACAGGAACATCTTAGTTAGGTTTTATATTAACATTTGATATTATTAAGCATCCAGTGATTGAATAGCCAACAATGTTATGAAACTAAATGTTTATTTATCCATATACCACTACTAATGTCTTCTTATGACACCAGGCTAAACATAAAAAAAGCTATCTACTGCAATGCCCACAACAGGACAACACTTTAATTCTCATCTGAACAGTAAAAAATGACATTGTATTCATCTGAAGGTTCTTCAGGGATCTGCAAAGTGGTTCTTTTGTGGCACTGCTGTTGGTAAGAGTCAGTGTGTCAGTGCTTTTAAATGTTTTTAGTATCACAGTGACAGAACTGAATAACAGTATACTTTTTTCCAGCAGTATCATGAGAGGAAATGTTGATGCTGTCCTTTTCCTGTGTGCTTCACGCCTGTATGAATTTCACAGAGCCTGGTTACGATGCTGTCAGAGTGATTAAATGACCTCCATTTTAGAAAGCAGCTGATGATGGTTATTGATTTGAGGTTGTGGTTTTACAAGCCAGTGACATTTCTCTCTCTCTCTTTCTCTCTTTCTCTTGCTCTCTCTCTCTCTGTTTGGCTCTCTCTCACTCTTTTTCTTGCATGCTCTCCCTCTCTCTCTCTTTCTCTCACGTTTTCTCTCTTCACAGGTCTGTCGTTCTACTCACGAGTGTTGGAGAACTGTGAAGATGAAGCCAGATTTGAGGAGGTCAGTATGACCCCGTTAACACCCCGCCGCTTCATCCGTCTTGAGTGTAAACGCACCCAAGACGCACTTAAACCAGATACAAATCCCATCACTCAAACCACTTCAAGAAGTGCTCTGAGCCGCATTTGAGCCACGTTGTGGCAGTGTAAACACATCCGTCTCTCCAAGACACATTCGGCAACCAAAACCCCTCCCAGTGCAACCAAAACACCAGTAATAATTGCAGCGCGACGAGCGCAAATTGCAAATTCCGTCCCACACAGCAATCAGATTTCAGTCTGACTAACCGGAGACATATTTGACTACTGAGTGGAAATGAGCCGCTAAAATTTCTAGTCACATTAAGTGACCTGATGTAAACGAGGTCTATGTTTCCTTTTTGGTTCTCTCTCTTTAATGGCATGACTGTTATGACAACAGTATTTCAAAGGCATTACTGTAATAATAACAACAAAGATGACAATAACATAAACAATCATTCAGATAACAGCAGCAATAATGGCCGTAATAAAAGACAATACTATTAAAAAAACAAACAAAAAAACAAATAAAAGACAAAAAAAATAAACTTTAATAGATTTAATTTTAATAAATTAATAAATAATATATAGATATAAATAATAGATCAGTAAATATTACAGTAAAGAGTAAACCAGTGAGATTTATATAGTTATTACATACACATGAAAGGGATAGTTAAAACTCAAAATGCAAACACCCTCCCGCCACCCTCCCCCTTTCTCTCTATCAGCTATCACTCAAGTGTAACAGCAACACTTACTGTTCTTGTTCTAACCTCAGGAGATTTGAAACCAGCAGCATATGAAGTTGATGTGTTCTACATGTTTGTCCAGTAACGCCTGCACTCTAGGAACTGTGGAATGAATCAAATTGCTCACCCATGTCTTAGAACACCACATTTAAATGAGCTTTTTCCTACTAAACGGAATAGGAGAAGTGGGGGGTAAAGAGCTCGCAATAAAAAGAAACCATAAGCCTTTGGCTGCACCCACTAAATTATCCAAAGTCCCTTTCCTTGGCTTGCTTAAGTGCTGTGTCTGTCTGTAATGCCGCTTCCCCTGTGGTTCTGATATACCTCCGACTGGCGGCACTCCTTTCAGTCAGTCACAGGTAAGCCTGCAGAAAAAGCCTCGCTGCCTGCCTTCACTCTGAGCAAATCTCATTTGACCTGTGTGGTTAATGGGCCAGATCCCATTCCGCTCTCTCTAATGGGGAAGTGTTTGCGAGTCAAGGTTTAAAAGGCTAGAGAAGCGCACCATCCATTGGTGTTGCATTCAATATCAGCTTCAGTAAAGTGAGGTAATTTAGTTTGCTGGTGTGGTTGGAGTGCTGAAGCTTACAGCTCATACTTCGAAATAATGCTTGTTTACTTAACTTTTTTTGTTTTACATTTTTGTGCTTTTTCACAAACAGGGATTAGGTCTAATCCAGGACTACACAGCCTTTTGAATGAAGATTCTCTATTGCAAATAACATACAGTGCAGGACTAGGCATAATCTTTGTCTAGGAAGCCAGCATAAAGTATAAACCCATATAGTTATTGTCTTGTTTACCCATCCATCCATCTTCTTATTGGTTTCTTCCTGCTCATGGTTGCGGTGGAGCCTACCCACAATCATTGGGCGTTATTGTCTTGTCTTGTGTGTAATTTAATATGTATATGTGTGTACTTAAACAGTTAAGCACAGTGGTTAGTCTTAGTCTCCTCATGGTTTAGCTGTGTGTTTTCATAACACTGTTGGGGCAGCTCTGACAATTTCCCTGTTCCTCGAGGTGGTAACTGTATCTTCCCTAACTGTGTCATCAGTGCTATATTCGGACACATTGGCCTTGCCTCATTTAACTTTTTAAATTCTGCTCAGGATGTCAACATTGGGCTGTAAAATTAATCAACATATGAAACTGGACCTTTCTGCATGCTACTCTGGGTTTTTATCACTCTAAAAAAGAGAATTTTGCTGTCCTTATTGTTGTATGCACTTCGATGGTTCACAGTGGATTCAGAATGACTTTGACATCTTATGTTGTTAAACATACGATATGTGCAGTTCTTCTTCAGTTCAATAGAAACAAAAGACTTAGCTATAGATGTTCAACAAAATAGATCTTTCTAATCTTTCTACCATGGGCTATTAATTCTGATTCTTGGAAGGCAGGTGTCCTGCATAGTTTTTGATTTCTTACCAGGCCTGAACTGGGAAATTACAGACTTGTTCTGGTCCTGGACTAAAGCAGAAACTCCTTATAACCTGCTTTATACAGTGAGGTCAGTTAGTTTCTAAATAAATATGTATTTTATTGCAATTTTTTTTTTATTATGAGCTTGATCATTGTATGATCACTGTAATGCTGAATCTATAGCTCATATTTCTTCTGTTTACTTTTACAAAATTCTTTCTATTTTTATTTTCAGTTGTTGTTTTTTTTCATTGTGTTCTCAGACTTTTGACCACTTCGCTCTTCAATGTCCTCATTATTATCATTAGAAGACATTTTATCAGTCCAGGCTGTCCATTATGGCTGTTTTATGGTTGTGGACGACATGACCTCTTATCCTGCTTCCTCTACCCTCCTCACTCAGTTCCTAAAGGCCCTGGAGCACCTCACAATCTTTGTAATCTCCTTCTTTTTCTCTGTAGTGGCATTGGGTCATTAGTAAGCGTCGGGTCAGGACAGCTTATCAGCTCTGAGGCCACTGGACACTTCACTTCCTCTCAACTCACTCGCCACTCTCAGTCACATCCCACAGCTCATATCAAAGCTCCTCAGGCAGCATGCACTTAAAGTGATTTGGGGTAGCTTTGCCTCAAATTCCAGGTAGTATAGTATTGCCTAGATTCATACAGCTACTGCCCTGAAATCAGTTCTTTTTTGTGGGATTTCAGGATTTGTAGAAAAAGAGGTTCAGTGTATTTTATCAATCAGTGTAATAAATCAAATAATCTGATCCGCATCATCTGACTTCAACATCCAATTGTCCTGTCCCAAGATGTTATTCAGTAGTTCAAGACATCCAGTGTTAAAACTATGACTGCATTAGCTGTGTGAAACAATAATCATGAGCTTCTGTTAGCCAGTAGGTACTATTTATTTAGGAGACTCAGTTTAAACAGTCAGAGCACTGAAAAAGCCTGTTAGCCTGTTAGCAAATGTCGTATTCTGACCAGGTCAGCCCACACTAATGTCCTATTCTGTATTACGCTTTTATGTTTTGTAGTGTAATAATTGTGTATGCTATTTATAGTTTAGCTATTTATAGTCCTATAGTAAAGCTGCACTTCGAATATAATAGAAACAAAAAAAGAAAAAAAAAACGCTTAGACACAGAGTTTGTTTTAATGTAAATGACATTAAAACCTTGTTATCAGCAGGCACTTTCAATTTCAGGAAACACAGTGTAAAATATTCAAATTTCTTGTATAATGCTAAAGGCAAGCATCCAGCATAATGTGCATGAAAAAGCAGGATAGAATTATGATAAATGAGACACAGCTTAAAAATCACTAATCAGACCTATGTGAGAGCTGTCTGGGTGTGGGCCCTTAAATTCTAATTAACATGGCTGGGACTGCTGTAAAACTCCCTGTTTACTATACAGCTGAACTAAACACAGCATGAGGGGGAAATAGGAGGGAATCTTTAAAAAGGGTAAGATTTGCTTGGTGCTGGGGCTGAAGCCAGGAAACACACCCAGTGAATGCTAACAAGGCTGGTTGAATGAATAGACGTGAAAAACAAAGAGGTGGTGTGATAACCAGGGACATGAAAAAATAAAAATAATGTCTCACTGTCTGACATGAAATCAGAATAAACTGTTCCCGTTTTAGGTCTTGGTAATTAGGATTACCAAAATTATTTCTATTTGCTAAATGCCAGAATAATGAGAGAGGGATTTTTAAGACAATTCTTATTGCTTTCGTCAAAGTCAAAAGTTTACATACACTAAGATTACTATGCCTTTAAACAATTTGGGACAGCCCATTTGATGATGTCATGTCTTTGGTAGCTTCTGATGTGGGGTGGTTTTGCTGCAGGAGGGACTGGTGCACATCTCAAAATAGATGGCATCATAAGGAAAGAGCATTATGTGGAAACACTGAAGCAACATCTCCAGACACCAGCCAGGAAGTTAAAGCTTGGGCGCAAATGGGTCTTCCAAATGGACAATGACCCGAAGCATACTGCCAAACTGTTTACAAAGTGGCTTAAGGAGAACAAAGTCAAAGTTTTGGAGTGGCCATCACCAAGCCCTGATCTCAATCCTATTGAAAATTTATGGGCAAATCTGAAAAGGCATGTGCAAGCAAGGCAGCCTACAAACATGACTCAGTTATCCCAGTTCTGTCAGGAGGAATGGACCTGCCAACTATTGTGAGAAGCTTGTAGAAGGATATCCAAAACGTTTGACCTAAGTCAATACTAATTAAATGTATTTAAACTTTTGACTTTGAAGAAAGTAATAAAAAATGCATGTGTCTTTTTATATATAGTTTACGTAAAATTCTGGTTTCAACTATATGTTAAAGGTTTACTCCTTCCATATTATTACCTTTTTTTTTTTTTTTTTTACATTTTTGCAGTCATAAAAAGGAAAACTTATTAACATAAGAACATATTTAGGAACATTGTACATTGTTGTAGTAAGAATTTATTCCAAGTAGGCATCATTTAGGGCAATTTCTGTTGGGTCATTCCTGATGGTATGTTCTCATGTTCACTATTAGGTGACATTTTCAAATGTAAGGATTTCTATATAACTTTTAAAAATAGGTAAACAGTGCCTAGGTTGAAGTTAAATATAAACATCTGGTTTCAACTGTATGTTATAGGTTTATGGGTGAAACTAAACACATCAGCCATGTTACTGGTAAGGGTACCACTGACACAAGCAGTACTCAAGATTACACATTTACATCGAAAGAGGACAACTATGGTAAAATTAATGGGTTAATAATTGGTTAATGGATTGCTATTGATGCAGCATATTGCATGCATTTTGGATGCCCACAAGAGAAAGATTAACCTAATTAAAAAGAAAACGTGGATTTGGGTTCCCTGGGGCTTTCAGCAGCTTTTGAGACCCTGGAAAATCTCATTCAAAAACAGAAACAGTAATAATTTCTGCTAAAATTGTACAGTGTCCGTCTTTATCATAGACGAGTGCCAAGAAACTTGTAAGTTCTCTTATCTGAAGTGGGCTTATACATTTGACTTGTTTGTGTGCTGCTGTGATGTAACAAGTGCAGATGTGATTGTTTGGGCCCTGAGCTACTTAAGGCTCTTTAAAATAAAGTGCTGTCTCATTCGGTGGATAAAACTCTTGTCTGGTTCAATACTCTGCCCTGTAGGGAAGGAACCTCTCTTGTTGGTACCGTTCTCTCACTAGAATGGCTTTTCCATCTTTCTCCTGTTTTGGTGGCAGGCTTGATTTGGGTTCAGACCATTCATGCCTTATCTGGCCTTAATTTACAAATCACATAGTGCTCATTTTTCATTGGGAGAATTTTGCATTATTCAATCGAGATGTAATCCAAGTTTTGTAGTGAAAAGGTTAATTGTAGAAGTATGGACATTTGGAGATCTGTCTACCAATCTATAAACTGTCAAAAAGGACAGCCCTGTCAGTTTTTTTGTGAGCTGTCTAGGAAAACAATGCTATTCAAACAGCATTCAAACAGCTATTCAAACAGCTTTACTTTCTTGGAAACAGTGTAAAATATTACAATTGCTTGTATCAGATCTATCTGATAACTAGCTGGGTGTGGTCACCCTTTCCTATATCACACACAGACACATGAGAGTAATGTCACCCCTTTGAGTCTGACTTTTCCTTAAAAAAAGTTTCAATTGGCATCAAAATGCAGTGGTTCTTTTGCCATTTAGCACTAACAGCTGAGACAATATACTACATATATTAGCTAACTTACTTTTTGTGTTTTAGAAATCCAGTCAAACTTTCTAATACCTGGGGATGGCCTGATGATGTAGATGATGTATATTTAAGTTCCTTTTCCAGTTTCTTTTGCAGTAAGAAACACACCAATATACTTTTCTGTGACACATTGATTTTCCTGTATTTTCTTGATTTATCTTTGTCAATAGAAAAGAACAAAAAAGATTCTGTTCTATTACTGATATAACTGTAACATAATGTGGATACACTGAAGCAACATCTCCAGACATCAGCCAGGAAGTTAAAGCTTGGGCCCAAATGGGTCTTCCAAATGGACAATGACCCGAAGCATACTGCCAAACTGGTTACAATGTGGCTTAAGGAGAACAAAGTCAAAGTTTTGGAGTGGCCATCACCAAGCCCTGATCTCAATCCTATTGAAAATTTATGGAAATCCATAAATAAATAACTGACAATGACAATAATGATCATACGTGTAACTTTGTAAGGTCTACCCTCATAAAGCTACTTGCAATTTCATAGGAAGTGAGATAGTTGGAGAAAGTTGCTATAACAGAGAGCAGTCTGTTGTTTGTGTTCTGTCTCTCCTGGATTCCTCTGTTTGCCAAATAAACCTCTCTGCTAGGCTGGAATGAGTGAGACCTATTACCTCACCCTCGTCAATTCTGTAGAAGGTAGTAGATGGCAGTTCAGGTCCACTGAAGTGAACAAATTGAGACTTCAGTTTACTTTTCAAACAGGAAGATGAAATGACATTTTCCTTGAAATGTCAATATTACTTTCTTTAGAAGGTCTGATCTCCCATTGCTTCACACTCTGTGAGCACTCTGGTGGCTCAGATCTCAGGTGGGGTTTCAAAAAGGGCCTGTGGCCTTTGTGGAAAGGCTGTACAGTAAAAACAAGACGGGATGAGTCAGGTCTGCTGCCACTGTTCTGCTAATATAATTCTTCTTATTGTAAGACATTTTTACTCCTAAGTTCCATATTATTACATTTAGTTACAGTCATAAAAATGAAAACATGAGGGAACATATTTAACTGTGCTGTACATTATTGTAGTAAGAATTTATATCCTCATTTTGGGCCATTTCTGTTGGTCCATTCATGATGGTATGTTCTCATAGTGTAAATATTAGGTGACATTTATTAGATGTAGGGATTTCTATATAACAGCAATGATTTCTCTCAAAATTAAGGTAAAATGTCAATTGAAATAGGTAAACAGTGCCTAGAAGTTAAATATGTTTGCAATGTTTTTGTAAAATATGCAATACTTTATTAGGACTAGACTGGGTAGGACCTCATTATGCTCTCAAAACAACCTTAGTTCCTTATGGCATGGATTACACAAGATGTTGAAAACATTTCTTTGAGACTGTAGTCCATGTTAATGTGTCATGCAACTCCTACAGATGTTTCAGGAGCTCTTTAAGGCTTTGAATCTCTTGTTTTACCATGTACCACCTTGGTTGGGTTGCACTGTTGTTGTACCTATCAGACCATGCTATTGCGTGTTTTTACAGTCTTCAACTGTTAAGTTTTGGGTGAGCCTGTGCCCACTGCATCCTCAGCTTTCTGTTCTTGGCTGATATAAGTGGAACCCAACATGACATTTTGCTGTTGTAGCCCATCTGCCTCATGGTTTAACATGAATTCTGCATTTCGGGAAGCTCTTCTGCTCACCACAGTTGTACAGATTGGGGATCTTCCTGTCAGCTCAAATCAGTCTGGCCAGTCTGGTCTAAACTATAGAGACTCTCGTGCTGGAAATACCATGAGATCATCAGTTTTAGAACTACTGAACGCAGTGCTTTTGGCACCAAAAACCATGAATGGTTCTGATGGATGCCGTAAACATTACCTAAAGCTGTTGGATCATATGTACATGATTATTATTACGTTATTATTATTATATCATGCTGAATTGCATTAAAGAGTTGGTGTAAAGTGCTTAGTTAGTGTATTTTCCACATTTGCGTAGTTTCAGCATTGCAGTCATAACAGTTAGCGGTGTCTGATTAAGGGCAAGATAAGACTTGGATTGTCATGTGCAGACTAGAGAAGCATCGGTATGAGAATTTTCAAACTAATATTGAAATCCAATTTTTGCATGTACATATTTGCCAATGCTGATACATAAACACACAAATGTGAAAACTGGAACTAAATCTACATGGATAAGTGTTACAGAGAAGATATACAAATGCAGTCAGATGATCAGAATACAGATATGTCTGTACGATAGCCCATCATCACCTAAACACTCAACTGTTTCAGAGTACAGTGAATACGCTACATCATATTGTCACTGTCATCCAAAAACCTTCTGAAGTATCCAAAGTATATCGAAACTTTTTTTTTTTTGAGTAATTCGTCTCTCATGACATGTTGTCACAGTTTAAAGAGCAACTGCCAGATTAAAATTGTCCTAAAAACTATGGAGATACAAGTTTTTGCTGGACAGCAATTATGTATTGGTTTGAAATCGGTCAAGTCCAAACTCTGTCCAATTTCCTGTCAGTTAAATCTTTTTTTTCATTACTTACAAATAAAGAATTCTGGTAATATCCTGCATTCCTATTGCAGACAGTGGGGATGGGGGTGGTTGTATTGGATCAGTCCTGGCTGGGACTGTGCTCTGCTTTATGAAAAGCATTTTAAACTTGAGAATGGATCAATAGTTCTGTAAAAGTTCTTCAGATAGAATTGACTGGAGATGTGTGAGCTATACTGCAAACAAAATGCACCAGTCTAATAGAACAGAGTAAAAGCTGAAGCACTTTTCAGATACAGCTTCTGCCTGCAGGCAGATTATGCAATACTGTATTATTGAAGTAGCACAAAAATCCAACACAGAAAGAACTAGGGCTTACGTTAGGTTCTGAAGGCCTCCTCAGGTGTCCTTAGCACCTTTGAGCTTTTCTGCACCCACTGCGTGGATGAACAGAAAACAAGGTAGGTCTAAAGTAGCAAAATGTGATTTGATTTGGTGCTTGCAGTGCAAAAGCAAAAGGGAGAAGACTACCAGGTCCCTACAGAGATCTGCCATAGGAGAAATATTTGCAGTGTTGTTGTTCGGGCTGTGAAGCCAGATGGTCTGAAGTGTGAAGAGAAGAAGTAATATCCACATTAAATCATCACCAAAGTACTGTGGTAAATCAACACAGTCTGTTGTTTTACCATGACTTTTAACAAGTCTGATTAACCGAAGAGTTCTCGGGACTCTTGAGACAGACTATGAAAAAGAAAGGAAGGAAAATTATTCAGGAAATAAGAGTTAGGGTGACCATAACCAAGAGAACACACATGGGTCTGCTGTGGTTACAATGTTGTTGCTGGTAGGGCTAAGTTGTAGGACCGTGGCAAGCTGTATGTGTGAGGGTAGGAGGTAGCTAAATATCTCCTAAACCATGCAGCTGTATAAACATAAACGTTTGCTCAAACATATAAATAGCTTTGGTAGCCTGTTTTGCCAAATATTCTCCTTTCAGGTCAACTTATGTTTCTTACAAGTGAACAAAACAAAAAAGACAAAACAGTTCTCTTTTACTTTTACTTATACTGTATTTACATATTTTTATTTAATATATTTAAAAAAAATCAAAAAGTGTTATAAATAAAATGTAGAAGTACTTAAAAATGCAATATAATAAAATAGTTACATAGTCAAATAATCCACTATTAAGACACTGTGCAGTTCTCCTGGTTTGTCCAATAGACATAGACAATAGTGTGTGTGTATGTGACACTGATTTGATTTTAGATTTTAAACTCAATGTTTTCAGAACATTTTGATATCTTTTTTTAACTGATTTGATTTTTACATTTGCATTTAGACATGTCTGTTGTTCCTTCTCTTTCTCTGGGAAGCAGATTAGCCATTGGTAGTGTACGGGTCTCAAAGAGGCGTGTTCACCCAAAAGGAAAAATGCCTTTTTCTATCTTTGTCTGAGGAGAAATAAGACATGTCTTTCCTCTGGGGAGAAAAGAGGAAATCACCATCAGCGTTTGACTGTGAGGGGTTTTGGACACAAATGAAAAAAAGCAGGATATCTCCTTCTGCTCTGATAGACAGCTGAAAGATGTAGAAGAGAGCTATAAAAAAATGAAATCTTACACTTGTCTTATATGTATCCTATTCAGCTGAGATTGAGGTGAGATCAGTATGACCAAACATCTACCTGTGAGATAATATTTTGATCAGAGTCAGAGTTTCTCAGGAGCTGGATTTCAGAAACAGGAGAAAACTGCTAAAGTCTCACGTTGGTCTTAAACAGGACTTAACTGTGTCTAGGAGAAATAATAAGACTAAAAGACTTACTTGAATATTTCTTTTATCTGGGTAAACACACACAATTCCATACACAGAATTTAAAAGCAAATGCTGATGTGAAATCAATGCAACATTCTGGAAATTGACACAATTTAGAAAGCCAGACACATTTTTTACATCAAAAAGAAGACAGGCAACAAATGAAATATTGTCATCCTAAAAAGGTATATACAAAAGCTTAATTTTACACAACAACAACAGCAAAAATAACAAAAACAAAAACAGAACAAACAGAACTGGAGAGAGGAAAACACACTGGTGAAAATGAGAAAGTTACAGTAGTCTGAGAGAAAGGATCAGAAGGAGAACCAGAAGCATGGGGGAGGAAAACAGTAGGAAACTCCACAGGCCAAGCCTATTAGGGATGCAGTTTGATGTCAGTACCAATGTACATGCTGTATCTGATGGAGAAGCATTGATTCCTCTGAAGCCGTGCCGTTCCATTTCTCTACTGACTCACATGCAGAGTCTTTTAGCCTTGATGTGACTTCCCTTTTCCATTATAATGAAGGCGAAGTCATTGCAGGACTAGACCAGTTCTGCCAGAGAGACATAGAGAGAGACAAAGCTAGAAGGACGAGCAGAGAGGAGGTGAATAGAGAGTGAAAGGAGCTGTGTGTGTAAATGTGTGTGTGTGTGTGAGACGGAGAGTGAATAATTCAGTCTTTCTGCTTTGGCATTGATGATGAGCCTCTTGAGTTAAAGTTTCAGCGCTGCAGCTCTGCTTGTGCACTGAAAGAAAGTGAAAGTGATAAATAAAATATACCCCATCAACACAAAAGTGTCTGTCTGTGTAGTTGTGTTGATTGTGTAAATATGAATACATTAATTCAAGTAAATTCAGTGCAGCTGATGTCTAATCCTAATCTAACAAACAAAAGCTTACCAGCCACAACACAAGACAGTTCCAGCTTTATATATGCACAGTCTGCTGGTCAACAGTCATTCATTTCTCTTCCTTTCCAAATAAACATGGCCATTAAGTACAAATGACAAAATAGCAGAAAACAAAATGTAAACCGAGGCCTCGGGCTAGGGCCGCTGTGATTAGTTGCCATAATTAATGACGTTGCTGCAGAAAATGCATCGACATCATTGGTCAACTCCATGAAAAAAATAATGGCGGTAGCTGTAGTTCATAACACACATTTGAGGAGTTGAACGAATAGTAGTGCTTAAGTTTAGAAGGAAACAAAAAGGTGGTTTTACACTGAGCAAAGTTCAGTTCACAGCAGCACTAGCATGCTGAACAATCACCTGAATAGAAAACACAGAGACCCTATTCTGGATCATAGGCTGCCATAAACCACAAAACTACTGTAAGCGTTGTCTGGTCATGTTTAGTAACAATTAGTGGGGAAGCTTGTCCTTTTATTTACAAAAAACACTCATGACTTACACGTCTACCCAGAATCTCCACCGAATAAGAAAATAAAAAGTGTAAAGGCTCGAATCTGGGCTTTTTTGTTGATTGACGTTGCCAGTGTTTGTGTCCATGTGCTTTGGGCTTGATGGGAAATGTACCTTATCTAATAATTTATTTCTGACATTAATTTTAGTAAATGTACTTGTATATTGACATGGCGGCCATAGGCCTTTAAAGGGGTTAATGAAATGCTACCTTTGACTTTGAGAGATTTTTACATACCTCTAAAGTGTAGGAGCTGGATTTTTTTTTTGCTAGTAATGCCAACCACATTACACACATTATATATATACTTGAATATATATATATATATATACTAGAAATTGTGCTCTCTGACTTGCACAGAACGTGCACAGAACTATAGATTAATTGTGGATAGTCGATTATAAGCATACACTATTTATAAGCATGCAGCTTTGTATACTGACCTATTTAAGTGCACTGTATGTGACATTTTGTAAAAAGTGCTATTATGGGAGGAGGTGAAAAAATAACAGTTAAATCTATACTTTCTTCAAACGTACAGGGTTTGGGTAATGGGGTGTAAATGCTTCTAAGCAAATGGAAAAATCTATAGGCCCAAATATTACTTAACACCCCCAAAAAGACCTTTTAGGTCCTCATTGCAAGATTTAGGTGAACACTCTGAAGTAACACAAATAAAAATGTTGTGCTGTGTAATGCTGGTCGTGCTGCTGCCGACATTAAAGATTTATATTGTTTATAGCGTAGTAACACAGCATTAAGACCCGCCGACAGGACTTTAGTTCCCTGTTGGGCAAGCACATAGGGCATGAACAATAAGAGTTTGTGTAGTTGTTACCTCTGTAACATGATCCACATTGTATGCCAGTCTGAATAATCTGCCAAAGGCCATTAATGTAAACATTACCCGTAACCCGCAAACGTCCAGGAGGTTCTGTGTTCTGTAGCAGCTTCCAATGCTCAGTTGTAGAAAGGCTTAGCTGACACCATTAAGCAGGGGCATGCTGAGTTAAAAATAAACAGGGAAATTTCTCTGCTCTTCCGTGACTTCCGAACTGTGCATAATTTATCTTGAACATGATTTTCAATATTCTGTGTGCCCATAGCAACCGTTTTTTCCTTCCTGAGTGCCTATTTATGTATTTTGTGTGTGTGTATGCATGTGTACACTTCCAGTAAAATCCCTTGAGCCTGATATTAGACTTCCTAAAGGAACTTTTCTTTTGCCCTTTGACCTGCTCTAAAATACACACTGTCTGGGAGAACTGTGTGTATTTTAGAGCTCTTAAATACTCTAATTAACGTCCATCAAATCCAAGATTACTGCTTCTAAAAATACTGCCATATTTGCCTGATTATAGTGATACAGTATATTATACTGTGTTCTGATAGAGCACAGTGTTTAACAAACACTAGGCTACTGTTTTTGTGTTCTGTGTTTGATTAATTAGCATTTCTTTAGAATGCTGACCCAGTTACACTATTTGTCCACACACAGCCTGTCTAGCCCCTGTAGAGAAGTACTACCAATAAAAAAGACTCTCTAGAGCAGATAAACATGAACCTAATGCCAGGCATGGATTAGAGGGGTATAAAGCCCCCCCCCAGCATTGAGCTGTGGAGTAGTGGACATGTGTGCTCTGGAATGATGGTGCTCCATCCAAAACGTTTGGGATGAGGTGGGGTGGTGATCATCCAGCATCCTGACCTCACTGATGCTCTTGTCTCTTAATGCAATCAAATTCTCACAGCAACAACCCTTAATACTCTTGATTTTCGAAGAAACAATAAACAGTGTAGATTAAGTCCCAGTCCATCCCAGTTGTTTGAAATTCTCTATGTATCTGCGTCCAAATCTCCCTGTTGACAAATCCTTACACTGTTAACTCCTCAGTCAAAGGACAAGCACGATAAAAAGAAGTAAATATGGTAAATAGAAATAAACATGGTCAAAAATATGCAATTCTGTGTACATACAGTCTGTATACACCGTTCCTTCACTTAATGTGTAGTTTCAGTCTTGTAAAAAACAAAAACATGCTACATCTTCAAAATGATACATTTTTAGGAGAAGACAAGTAGAAAAAAAAATTCTGACAGAATTTTATGGTAAATCAAAGTCTGGCAATAATTGTAAGATTGGTCATGGTTTATTTAAGAGCAGCATAATGAAACTAGTAAAAATGGAGCGAGTAACTGTTGGTGTATGTGCTTGCGTGTGTGCTGGCGTACATGAAGAGTGCATACACACAATACACAGAGAGATAGAAAGCCAGAACAGCCTGTGGGCTATAAGGCAAACGACTCTCTCAGGGGAAATAATAAGAAATCTGGACAGGCTGAGCTGTATTACTGCACTAAAGCTAGACTTGACCCCAGCCAAGGTAAAATGCATGCAGCTGAACTCTGTAATTAGAACAAAGTCTAGATGAAAAGACCAGTCTACCTCAACAAAGTGGCACACATTATTTATGCTATTGAATAGAAACATACCACTGCGTATAAGTGACAGGTTCTTTTAATTAGTACCAAACAACTGAAAATAAAGCCACTTCAGCTGAGACTAAAATTAAACTGATAAGGTTCATCTCCATAGCAACAAAGACCGGCACTAATGAACCACTTCGCCAACACTGAAGATATGAGTCTCCTGAGCAATGAAGGATCATGGGAAACACAGATCACAGTTATAGTGGACTTGCTCAGAGCAAGCAGTTCAGTGCAAGAAGTGCATTGGTAAGCGAGGTTTAATGGAGCATTTATGTGCTTCTCATCAAGACAATTCCTGAAAGAAACCAGCAATTAAAAACTTGTAGGAATTTCAGCTTTTGCGAGTCCCTTGTAGAGGCCTATGTTCATCGTAAGTTCCTGCTGTTCATGTGAGTGTAGTCACCGAAGGATCATGTATTGATTTAGGACCTTATAAACACTTGGTATGAATAATTGAAACCTGCCACAAAGCTGAACAGCTTGTGTAAATACCTCCCATAGTAAGTTCTTGCTTCGGACTGCGTTCTGCATGCTGGTGCTGCTGAAATCTGCTGGAGAGGGAGCTGTCATGTAGAAACACTCTCACAGAGCGGGTGGGCAATGATCATTACTGCAAGGCAGCTGGCGAGAAAACTCTAGGTTCTGTGGAGCAGGACTAGGGTTTATTTAATGATGGAAAGCCATTTCATGCTTTATTTGTATTTGCTTTATTCTGCAAACTTTCCTTTAACATTTTAGGACAATCTGTGGTGGTTCTTTTGGGAACTAAAAATTGTTATTCTATGGCATTGCTCAAAGAAACCTTTGTAGCATCTTTATGTTTAGCACCATCCCCCTTTATTTTTTGTTTTTAACAAGATGCCCAGTCTCCGCTGAGGAAAAGCATCCCCACACCATAATGCTGCAACCCCCGTACTTCACTGTTAAGTTGCCACACAACGTTTGGAATTTTTGGCCAAACATTCACCGCAAAACTTCCTGGCAAGCTCCAGATATTCCTACTTTCCAGCCGCTCTTACATACAGGCAAGTTAAATAAACAGGTCTTTTATTCAAAAAAAGTGAATTCTATAATAATGATTGAGGCTATGTTACCTGTGTTTGACAGTGATCCGCCATCTGTAAAGGAGACTGTAACAGAGGAGGAAGAACTCAGACAGCCGTGGCTTTAGAGTTCAGAGAGCTGCTGTTTTAAAGCCATGTCTGAGGACTGAGAGGACTGAGAGATATCACTGAGTTAAAGGGCGGAGACGGCAATGAAGAAGGCAATGATTTAAAGGGTGCAAGGCACAGTGGCTTTTGGCACATGTTATTATCAAAGCAGAAATGGTTATTATATAGCTCATAATAAGTTGGTATTATAAGGCTTATGTTATAAGGTTTGTAATAACACTTTTTAATCCAAAACCATTTTTAATAGTAGAACAAGCCTTCAGTCAACCCTCTGTCCACTCCTTCTGTCCTTTTTCATCTCTTCAGCTTTATTATGTAGAGGAGATCTTTTTCTGCCTGCATTGTATGGCAGGAATAATTGTACCTACAGTATGTGTTGGTAAGACAGCAAAGCATGGCCCCTCACACACTAGACTTTTCTATGTTGTTTGTAGTTATTATAAAAGCCTTATACAATTATAAAAGGGGGATTTTTTTTAATTGCCTTTTTGTCTTCTTGCTCCCTGCAAGTCTTCTTCCTCCTTTCTGAATTCCACTGTTGACTCTCAACTCTCAAGGCCCTCATGAAATATTTATTTTAACATGAGGAAAGACATCTTTCCTTTTTATCTTAAGGACTAAGTTGTCATATATCCCGTAAGATCAGACCTCTCACTTTAACTGAACCGCATTCCGACTGTTGAATAGGGAGAATTCACTCCAATTTTAGTGCTTGTTAACTGCCACAAATCAAAATCCAGGATAAGCCTCTTTTGGGGCTGCCATCTAAGGCACGAGTGAGGAACTTGGTGCCAGAGTCCAGCACAGTTTGATGATTTTCTTTTGTTCTAAGACACCTACGTAACCAGGCAGTTAATGAGTTGAATCAGGTGTGCTTGAGCATGGAAAGGACTGGAGTTCCCCATCCCTGACCTAGGGTGTTCTTCAAATGCTTGGATTCTGTGCCTTGACCTTTGTATCAACAGTTTCTCTATCATGCAGATGAGTATTTTTTTTCAAGGGAGATTCTGAGATGTGAGTGTCTGAGGAGATCTGCACTGTATTAGCATTTCTCTAATAGCGCTGTAAGCTCACAGGAGACTGTGGAGCTACTTGCGCTCTTATAAATCAGGACTGACAGTGCCAGAACGCGCTGTGATTATGGAAGTGGAAGAATGGCTTTTAATGTGATTATAATGTCTCATTAGGTGGGGATCCATAGTCAGTAGTGCTCTAGGGGTGTCTTTTAATGTGTGTGTGTATGTGTTGCAAGGATTTAAAAGGGTTCTACATGTATGTGTGGCACGTTTGTGAGCTTGATAAGTAAACATCCATGTCTTTCTTGTGTGAGTGTATGAGTTGAGGCTTTAACGTTCTCTGTGC
Organism: Salminus brasiliensis; assembly: GCF_030463535.1. Taxonomy (NCBI): domain Eukaryota; kingdom Metazoa; phylum Chordata; class Actinopteri; order Characiformes; family Bryconidae; genus Salminus; species Salminus brasiliensis. The sequence continues at coordinate 59,579,503 of NC_132878.1, read as the reverse complement.
TTGAGTCTGGTAGATGTCATTGTCTTGCTGTGGTATATGTTAACAGCAAGCTGTCTGCAGAAATTGTGCTTGTGTGTTGTTTTGTTTCAAGGAATACATGCATGCATACAGTACTGGCCACAAATATTGGCACCCCTTCAATTCTTTCAGAAAATGCACCACTCTTCTTTTGCCTACTGGTCCTTTGTTGCAATCGTCACCAGTTTCAAGTTCAGGGAGGTTAGTTTAGAGTGCCTACTAGAAATGTAGCGGTACCAGATATTTGGTAGTTGGTACCAATACCACTTAAATTCTGCAATTCTACAACAGAAAATCTAACAGTTAAAGAAATGTATACCAACATAAATGTTTTTGTTTACAAAGTGTTATCTTTTCGTTAAGTAACTATGCATCTATGACAGCTGTGGTAGTTTTAGTTGCTTTTGGTACCACAGAAAACAAGTACTGTCTATTTCTGGAGTTCTGGAGAGATCAGATATTTTGTGTTGTTCCCATGCAAACAAAAAAAATTTACACATGAATACCAAAGCCTTTGTAACTGCAACACATTTCTGAGAGACGTTAAGCATTTTCTAAAAGAAGTGCAGGAGTGGCAATGTTTTTGGTCATGACTGTACATATATCTGCTTAGAATCCCAGTTTCCTCATCACTGGCCATCCAGCAATCATTTTGTCTTTAGCCTTTTTGCAAGTGTGTGTGTCTCTGAGCACCACTTGCTTGGTATGAGGTGCCATTGTTAGGCCTCACTGGATGCTTGAATGATCAATAAATCTCATTATAGTGATCCCATTCAGCACCTCTCAGCTGGAGCAGCAGAGTTTTTTGGACTGCCTCCTCATTCACTGTCTTGAACAGCTGGTTGTATCTCTGGATCAAACCCTGTATATCGATTGCCTTTTGTCTTTGTGAGAAAGACTAAAAACTATGCAATCGTTTTACATTGATTCAGCTGTTCGTCTTAAACCAAGCATGTCAGTTTCTTTTAGACACGCCTTTCTTTTACCAACAGCCCAGTAACAAAACCTTACACCTTAGGCTTAGAGATGGAAATTAACTATAATAAACTGTTTACCTAAAACAGCATGCCCCTTCTCAGTATTTTTTTATAGTAAGATTATTTTGAAAGTATGAAACCACAAAAAAAATTGTTGATGTGCTTTGAAATCCCTGCAGTGAAAACTAACCATTTTAACAAATTGAATGTTAGGAAGCTTTTTTCTTCTCCAGTAATGTTGCTATTTTTGAGAAACAAGGTTTTTGCATGACAGTAATAAAAACATATCCCATTTACTCTGGTTTACAAATAAAGAGACAGCTAAGATAGCATGCTTTTCAGTGAAGTGCCTTTCTTGGTTTATAATAAAGCTGATAATACTGACAGTTTCAATGTATTGTTACAATGATTTTACAGTAAATGTACAGTGTGCTGTAAATGTTTTCAGAACTGCTGTAAAGTACAATGAAGCAGGGTAGGCCATTTGCGCAGACTATAGTGTAGAAGAATAAAGTGGCCTTAAGGAAGATTTGTTTTGTACAGTCATTGTACCTATTGTTAGACCGCCCTGTCCTTTATCTCTGTGGCCTTGAATGGTGACTCTGTCCCGCAGTCTACTGCTGGCGGGCTGCAGCTCCTCATTATCACTGTGGGAAATGGCACGTATCCATAGCCCTCAGGGCTGCTGCTTTGGCTTTATGGATGCGTGCGGCAGATGGGAGCTCCTGGTTCAGGAAGCAGGAGGATGCTGATGGATCGACCCACTGGCAACTGGGGAAGTCCCACAGAGTTAGAAACTGTGCTCCGAAGAGTTTTAGGAGTATAAAGTAAAAGTCAATAATTCTGCATACAGTTTCCTTAATTAACCCAATTTCAGCAGAGTAAGGTATATCACCACTGCTTGATAACCGATTTGTTGTGAAATGTTCATGCACCGGGCAGCATTGAACTGACTGTAACAATTATTCTTGAAGATTAACATTGAACGTTAATGGTTTGTTCTGTCGTTCATCATCAAAAATGACATAGAGCTGTCAGGTCACAAATAATGTACTGTCTTATCGAGTAGAAAGCAATAAGAATCTTCCTACGTGTTGCTGTTTTGTCATTAAACCTAATTTGTGGGCCCCCAGCTTATCTTTAGAGAATTCAATTAGAGGTTTATGGGGCTTTCAGTAAATTCCAGCTACTGGTGGAATTTATTTATTTATTTATTTTTTATTATAGAAAAAAAGTAATTACAAAAGTAATGGGTTTTTGCTGGCTTAAATGAAAGTTTACAATGACAATGAATTAAACTAAAGTCCCATTTAATCTGTAACCCCCTGGATACACTGACTTCCAGTCTTACCAAATAATCGTAATGGGTTTTTCTTTTGCTTTGTTCCTTCAGGCTTTTCGATGGCCAGTGGCCAGTAAAGTGGATGGCAACGAGATGCTGGAGATCCATATATACAACTACAGCAAAGTGTTCACCAACAGGTATGTAAACTATATAAGCTGCACTGTTTGCTTCATATGCTCATTTTTCAACTGAACACACACATTTTATGTAATAATTTAATATAATAATAATGTACTTCCAGTATGATATAACCTATAAAACCTAGTGATGCACTAATACCACTTTTTCTTTTCCGATACCAGATTTTTTAAGTACCAACTACCAGTACCAACCCTGACTTAAATACTTGATAGATGGCTATAAATCCTGATATTTATAGTGTTCCACTTTTGATAGATTTTACTTTTTTATATCTAATCCCAAATAAGATATAAAAAAATGACAGAACACATATACCTTTGATTGTAGCTAATCAAAGGTATATGTGTAAATAAAAATACTTACATGTTAAAATATGACAAAATATGCTTACATGCTTACATTAGCTTGAGTACATGACAAGGTTATGATAAACAAGTACAAAATAAATATTTGAAATGAGAGTTTAATGAGAGTTTTTCATATCATAGATAGAGAGATGAATAGATAGATACAAACATATTAACCCATTTAGTTTATTATTTAGCTATTAATCATAATAAAGAAAATATTGTGGATTCTTTTGAGTTGTTTGCTTTAGCATATCTTGTAAAGTCCCACAGGGTTTTTTATTTTAGGGCCCATGAAACTGATGTTTAAATTGACAATTATCGCAGTATGGAGTATAGGAGTAAATACCTGTAAATACCTACATCTAAAAAAAAAAAAAAAACAGAAAAAACAAATATCATTTAATGAAGCTGCAAAAAGAGCAATATATGAGATGAGTTTAAAAGACAAACCAAATAGAAACACTGTACATATACATTGTATTTAGAAATGACCTGAGAAAAAGCAGAATTGGTATTGCAGTGATGGCAATAAGGTACATTTACATTAAAGGCGTTTAGCAGACGCTTTTATCCAGAGTAACTCACAAGTGCTTCACTGTTTACTCAGAAAATACCCATAGCTAGTTTATACAACTTTTGGCTAGGGTCCAAAAGATACCTCAAGCTAGATGCTGCCAAAAACAAAAGTCAATATGGAGACCTAGATTTACAGTACTCAACATACAGTACTCTTGTACTCTCAAGTACTCTTGGAAGAAATGGGTCTTCAGTCACCATTTGAAGGCAGCAAGTGACTCTGCTGTTCAGATACCCAGGGGAAGTTCGTTCCACCACTTCGGTGCCGGGACAGAAAACAGTTTGGATGCTTTTCATCAGCAGCAGTCACAGTCTAAAGTGTATATTGAAGGTGACGGTGTCAATTGCAGCTGCCCAACCTCCCAACAGTTGCTATGAAAAAATACTTGGATGGTTGACTTGCTGTTGCATTGTTATCGATTGTTTACTATTTAAACGTGAAAATTTTGAAACAGATATAGAAAGCTATGTTGCATCCCCTACTCTCGTAGTTCGCTCGTAGTTGCACCTTCGAGCACTCCTTCCTCCTTTTTTCTCTTTCTCATTTCATAACTGTGCAGCAATTCCTCTAATACTGGCAGGGGATGCTTGCCACCATTAGGACTGCATCGTTCAGCTGAGTGATGGCTAAATCCTCTGTCCTGACAAAGTGTGACATGTCACCTATGCCCGGCATTAGAGTGTGTGTGTGTATGTTTGAGTGTGTGTATGTGTGTGTGTCTGTGTGGGCCTGTTCTCTTGGCCGACCTCTTGCTGGCATGAGTCACAGTTAAATTGCCATGACCAGGCTGTTTATAGATTTTCTGTCACCTTTGTGGAGGCCTCATTGTGAAGTAGACTACTGTGGAGTAGTCATTATCACCAGCTATTAACATAACCCAACTTCTACTCAAACGTTGCAGTGACCAGGTGACCAAAGTATCTGATGAACTGATGAGATAACAAATGCAAATTCCGGCATGTCAGACTGTTTGTTTTTGTACAACATTGATGAGCCTGTCACTTGGTTATCTCTTAGCTAATTAATTATCAATGCCTTCAGTCTTTCTTATCTGTGACCATATCACATCACGGTGTGTATGTTACATTAGTAAAGCATACATTTGGTGTCTTTGAATAAGGTACAGAGGAGGGAGAGGATCCTGCTAAATAATTCAAAAGCCACCACAACATATGCCATTTTTACAACTCCTTAGATATCTCCTTATCAGCATTGCAGTAAACATCTTCGTTATATGCGAGCAAATTTACTAAGATGTATAAACAAAGTTAATGAGATACATTGAGTCCTATTTCCCAATGCCGGTTTAGAAGTCCTTAATTGCATCTGCCTTCAGTTGCTGCTTGTATGTGGATCTTTGTCTTTATCTTTTTAGCTTTGTCTTCAGTAAGAGAAAAGCATCCTCAATGGGGATAAGATGAGGTGACTGACTGCCATTTAGGAACATTCCATTTCTTTACCTAAAGATACTCTAGGGTTGCTTTTGGGACATTATCCATCTATACAATATAGCATTGTTCTTTCAGTTGGATCTGAGCAGAAAGTTTACCCTGATACTTTTATCTGCAGATCACATCATCTGTAAACACCAGTGACCCAGTTCCACTGGAAGCCATGCATATCCATGCTCATACCAACAGTATCTTCATCTTGTTTGACAGATGTGCTTCAGATCATGAATCCTTCTATTCTTTCTCCATAATAAAGTAATGCTGATTTCCATTCAAACTGGGATATCAGATTTTCAAGTAGTTTCAAGTAGTACATTTCAATTGGAATGCCTCCTCAAGTCAGATTTCCTACTTCAGGAGAGCCTGACCAGCCCTGAGTTCAGAATCCAAGATGGCTGCACCATGCTTCAACAGTAGTAAAAGCAGTAGTGCTATACAGTTTAGTAGCACTTCTTTATGTTTGTTGTCTTATTACATCATACAGTCATAAATTCAGTACTGTCCATGGTGTTTGGATGTGCAAAATACCATATAATTAATAGTTATGTAACTTTTAACCTGGGACAAAGCTAACACTGCTAACCTGGAACATAAAAAGTGGGACATATTTTAATTAGATTTGCCATAAAACACTGGTAAAGAATTATCCAACCAGATAATTTTTGCAATCTTTAACTGGAAAGTGGTCAACTCAGGTTTGACATAATTTCCAGCTTTGGCATCTAATTTCTGTGATAAATGGAAAGCAGCATTGATCTTGGATCACTTGTCTAAAGAATTTTGTAGCAAAACTGGGTGGACTTTTTAATATATGTTTTCTATTGAATGGCTACCAAATTCAACACTTGGCATCAACTTTGGGTGAAATGTATGTATGTTTTACTTAATATTGGTCAGGATTGTATGTTCTTGCACCATTTTCATGTTTTACCGCCAATTCCAAGTGCAGCAGATTTTCCATGCAGTCCCTATTGTCAACAATTCTGAACTAGGGGAGTAAGCTAATATCTGTATACCCGTTTTCCAACACATAATTTGGACTGTGCTGGTGAAGCTTTAGGTGGATCGCTCAGTAATGACCAGACGGAGGCGCTGCAGGTGCCTCCTAACTTTCACAGCAGCCACTCTGAACAAAGAGCAGCCAGCTGCATTTTCATGGTCTCTATGTGGGGCCTATAGTAACTGGGCAATTAATGTGCAAGAAATGAACAACATACTGTGTAGTCTGTACTATGAATGAATATTTCATCACAGATCCTTAGGCATTCTTTTTGTAAGTATTCAGTAGATTTTTGTTTTCTGATTAGCACATATCTAGTCTTGATTTCACACAACAACATGGACTTAATCAAACCATTGTTTGGTTTCCAAAAGGAGAACTGAACCTTCTGTTTAACACAGTTTGAAATGACTAGGTATCAGGCATTCCACTCTAACCATCAAAAGCTACACACAAGAAGATCTGACTCAGAGAGACATAGTAGGTGATACTCTTGCAAATTGGAAGTTAGGCAAGATGTGTTGAGGGTCGTAATTAGCTTTCTGGCACCTGGTGAATTGGATTTGACCTGTAAGTGAATAGCCCTCCTCTTCTAAAAGAAAAGAGATGATACCTTCCCAAGGGTGCAGTAGATTCCAGGCAGGGAATCACCTGGCAAATGAACCTAGCATGGATCTTGATCAGTCATCCTCCTGAGAAACGTCTGTTTCCAGCCATGCATGGAACTCATCAGGCAGACATCTAGGGCTGTAAATGTCCTGCTTTTGACTTGGACAACAAAGGGATAGGTCTTGAAAAGGGAGGATGGAGTAAATTATGAAGCAGATGAAAGTCAATTGTTTGTTGTGTGCTAGATCAATAATGCATAGCCGTCTTTTGAAAAGGGCATCAGGAGCCAGAACCTGATCCCAGATCAGTGAATTATTCACCCATGCAAGCATGCATGCCAGTCCACAGGCTATGACAAAGAAGCCACTTCACTGCAGAACCATGCAGGTTTCCAGCCCAGACTCATGACCTCTCCCTGAACGAGGAGCACAGGCCAGTGATAGTTTTGTAATGGCAAAAAGAGAAGGTTGCTTAAAGAAAAGGTTTTGTCACTTTTAAAATGATGTTGAATGGGAATACACAGATGGTGTGTGCGGTTACCTGTACATTTGACAAAACTATCACCAGTGAAACACTATTGAGAATGATCAGTTGCAGTGCATGTATAATAATCATCAATGCTAAGGACCAGCCCCAGTTTACATGGTCAATTCTTTATTTTGTAATTGTAAAGATTTATTTAAATAGGCTATACTAAACAGATGTAGAATAAAAAGAGAAATATTATATTAAGCAGCTGAAATTAGTATTTTTGTGCTTTTGTTTTTCTTTTATTTAAATTTCCCAGACCCAGATTGAGACCACAAATAGACTAAACCAAATAGAAATTGTCCAATCAAATTGATTTTTACTTTTCAATCCATGTTTTCACTGTGATCAAATCAAACACATAGTCATATACAGTACAACTAGCAGTGAAACACTTTGATAACTATATATAAATCACTGCTGTCCTATTGCCCCAAGCGAGACTCTGTCAATGGATGTGCTGCGTGCAAAGGTTTAAAGTATTCTCAAACTTTATAGGACACAGCGAAAATCCGCATCTGTGCCCTGCATGCCTTTCAAAATAATAATTTTCTTGAAAGGGCAGTGGTTCCGTGTTTAGTGGGTAAACAGCTTTATGGTTAAAGTCTGGCGATTAATCCATAGTTCCTGTTTGTTATAAACCATTCATTCATAGTTTACGGGAGATACATGTGTGATGACCGATTAATCAACTATTTAATTAGTTGCTGGACCCCTAATGCTGAATGCAATCATATCATCACAGCAATGCTCCAAAATCTAGTAGAATCTAGCCTTCCCTGGACAGTAGAGACTTGAACAAAAGCAGGATAAACTTTTTTTACTACTCTTGATTTTGAAAGAAACAATGAATGAGCAGGTGTCCCAATACTTTTGTCTGCGTGGTGTAAATTGCCATATGCATAAGTACTATAGCAGTTAAATGGTTTTTAGGTCCTAAGTGAAAATTGTAAATGTACTGAATGTAAATTAATTAGTATACATTTCCTCTAAACAGCAGTAGGATGTTGTTTAGTGTCACAGTTTTTTCAGTTATTTTAATTAGCTGACTCTCTTTATTGTTTTATTTGTTTTTTTTTTTTTTCACAGTTGTCTGGGTTGACCTTCAGCTTCAGTATTACAAAAAGCACTGTATGCATAAAGATATTATTCAGTGTTTCCTTTTTTAACATTTGTTCCGACAGTTTGATTACATTCAGCCAAAAGAACATTAGAGATCATTGCTGTGGGACTTTATACATCTCTAGATGACACTCTAGATGGCATTGGGCATGATGGCATTAGGCTCATGTGTGGCTGCTACAAAGCTTTCCTGGATAAAGATGTTACCTACTGTTTTTCAGCAGTTTAAAAGAGAAGAATTCACTCATTGAAAAATTCGGAATATTTTTGGACAAAAAAAGAATAGTTGCATTACGAGCTGCAATCTCTTTGAAGAACACAATCATGTTATTTACTTTTTAAAGCAGAAAATATCTTAAATATTATTCTGTTTAGAAAGATATTCTTAGAGATGACCTTTTTGTGTGTAGCGTGTGTGTGTGTCTGTCCACTGGTGCATGTTGCTGTGATGCAGATGTAAAGGCTAATGTTCTTCCCCGTGGCTGCCACTGTATATTACCATCACCAGCTCTAGACCCAACATGCTGGCGTGGGCAGTGGAAAGCTAAAGCGAGACAGATGAGCTGGGGAGGTTTGGTGTGTTTTTGCTTTAGATAGAGAAACCTGAGTTTGTATGTGTGTGTGTTTTCTGTCTTCACAGGTTGATTGGCACCTTCCGGATGGTTCTGCAGAAAGTGGTGGAAGAGGGTCACTTGGAGGTGTCAGACACACTCATAGATGACAACAACACAGCTATTCAGGCAAGAGATGGAATGAACTGAGACAGTGTGGGTGTGTAGCTGTATGTGGGAATGTGCATTCACAGATCACTACTAGGAGGGCCTGTACACCTACTCATTTATACAATTATCTAATCAACCAATCATGTGGCATGGCATGATTATTTGAGTATTGCTAGAACTGCTGATTTTGTGGGATGTTTAGAGCAACAGTCTCTAGACTTTACACAGAATGGTGTAAAAAAAAATAATTTCCAGTCAGTTCTAAAGATGGAAATACTTTGTTGATGAGAGAGGTCATCAAAGAATGGCCAGACTGATTCCAGCTGACAGAAAGACTATGGTTAAATCAAAGAATATGGTCAAATAACTGCTCTGTACAATTGTGGTGCGCAGAAAACCATGTCAGAAAGCACAACTCCCCAAGCCTTGAGGTGGATGGGCTACAACAGCCGAAGACCACATCAGTTTCAACTTCTGTCAGCTAAGAACAAAAAGCTGAGGCTGCAGTGGTCACAGGCTCACCATAACTAGCCAGTTGAAGACTGTAACATAGCCTGGTCTGGTCAGTGTTGACTTCTGCTGAGGCACACAGATGGTAGGATAAGAATTTGGTGCCAGCAGCATGAATCCATTGAACCAGCCTGCCTTGTGTCAACAGCCAAGTCTGGTAGAGGTGGTGTAATGGTGTGGGATATGTTTACTTTAAAAAATGACCAATCACATGAATACCACAGACTATGTGCATCCCTTCATGCCCATAATTGACCCATCCTCTAATGGCTACATCCAACATGGTAGTGCACCATGTCACAAAGATACAATCTCAAACTGGTTTCATGAACCAGAATAGGTTTTCATCCTCCCAGTCACTAGATCCACCATCCACAAATCTGCAGGAACTGTGTGACCAAAATCCCAAAGGAATGTTTCCATTCCACTATGTTTTGGGAATTCAGTGCCAAAAAGAGCTGTGGCTGTTGTGAGAGAAGGTCTTCCACTAAAGTTTTTCACATAAAGTGCTCCGTGTGTTGATGTTTATATATTAAACATAATAAAGCATGGATCTGTGTGTGTGTGTGTGTGTGTGTGTGTGTGTGTGTGTGCAAAGCAGGTTGTAGGTTTCTCCTAAGAAGTTGATGATGGACGTGTAATAAATTACACACACCCACACAGACACACACATACACGCAATACCTTGTCAATAATGAAAAGTCTTCCTCATTTATCCGGAGGCACCTACTCTAATCCCGTCGTGTGGGATAGAGTCGACTTTTGTTTATGACCTGCAGAAAATTCCGTTGTCATGGCTACATGTGCTTTCTGAGACTGGACCCCTATGAAAGCACTTTATTTCACCTCTCTGTAGAAAGCTCCACTTCTGTTTACCATCATACTGAGTGTGATTTACACTGAGTCTCCTCCTCCTCTCTCTGTGTCAGGGATGGAAAAAATAAAAAGTCCAGACTCATAGGTGGTTAATTAGCCCCTGTGTTGCTTAACCTTCCATTGACTTTGACTGAACTGTTTTTTGTTTTTTTTAGTTTTTTTTTTGCTTTTTCTGATGTATTTACACTTAGCAGGGAAGGACCAAATATTAACTGAATGCTTTGCTAATATTACTCACACACCTGTCTATTACAAGAGGAGATTGTATTGCGATAAGATGTGTTAATAAAATGTGCGCTTAGCTTTATTGGGTTTGGACAACTGCAATAACGCATGTAAATGTGTGTAGCTGTTACTGGAAATGCAATTTCCCTCCAGCATTTGTCTAAATGCTGCACAAATGTCTTTACAGCATCCCCTCACATTCTCTACAGTACAAATATAAACAGATTAGAACTGTGGATTGAAAATTGCATTGACACATCCTTAACGTTGGCTTAGCTTCCTCTTCTTATTCAAAAGTAATTACAGTTCTCAGTCTTATGTCCTGTTCAGAAGCAGACTTTGTAACCAGGACAAAGTAAAGGTTAAGGAAGACACAGAAGACCCTGCAACAAACTCTGGTTTACTGTTTGAATATGTACAATGCTTTAGCACAGTTGCTCCTTCTGTCCAGAAACCTATTTTTATGCAATCAGTAAGGGTTAGGGGTTGAACTGGAAATCTTGAAAAATTTGAAATGCTATTGAACTTTAAATTAGTGAATTACACTAATGGTGATCAGCGAAGGCATATAGCTAGGTGTTACATAAACGAAAACTCTGGTGGTTTGAGGTTTCTTTGGCAAATGATGGGGGGAATAACCCAGTAGGAGCTCTCCGGTTCCCTCTTTTCTGCTCTTGGCTCCCTGGGGAGGAGACAGGCTGGGGCATAACAGGGCCAGGTGAGGCAGAGGCTAATCGTTTTCTTGTTCCGCCGCTAAGGAGTTGTAAACATGAGCAGAGAGAGTAACTGATGCCAGTGTTTCGATCCCAGCAAAAGGGTTTAGCCTGCCATGTCTCACATGCCAAAGCGATACCTTAGACTAATCACTCCACCCAGGGATCATATGTAGCATCACTGCTGTCAGAAGGCACAGTTTAGAGAGTTAAACGAGAAGCAAACCTAACCCCTTAACCCAGCAAGGCTTATTACACACTTAGGTGTATTATTCAGTAACTACAGGGACGTCTGTACAAGCTGGTTGGGCGATTTTTTGGTAATAGAAGTTTGTGATAACACTCTTGGCCCACCAGCGGTCCATAGGCATTTTAAGGGGTTAAAGAGCTTTAATAGAGCACATTCTAATGGTGTGATAAGTTATAACTTGAACAAAGATACTTGTACAATGTAGGGAGATTTGGGTTTATAATGACAATATAGCATAATAGATACTGTAATGACAATATAATTAAGATTGACTAAGGTGTGTGGTGCATCTCTGTATGTGAGTAAAGCACTAGGAACATACCAAGCGATCTGACAATATAACAGTTAGTGAATGTTGCAAAGTAGTTACATTAATGAGTGAAGAGCAAGTGTGGGGGTTTAGGGGTTAATTTAATGCCTTTTTTCTTTTTCTTCCTTTTAACAGACGAGCATTTCTATAGAGATCAAATACCAGCCGATGGACGGGAGTGTGCGAGTGTGGAGCGATGGGGAGTTTCTCGACGTTCCTGATGAGCGTGATGGAATGTTGCAGTTCGAGACGGCGAGTCTGCTCTCCTCACACAGCCACAGCTCAGGGACCCCCCCGGGACGATCGAGCCATGGCATCCCTGCATTCAAGAAGTGAGTGAGTGTGACCTTCATCAGGTCTTCACTACCATTACTCTTATTCACAACAGCAGGGTCATACTCAATTCAGTCTGAACCAATAGATCTCTGAAGTGCTGTTGTCATTCTGTAGTTCTGTAAGCTTGATTTCTAAGTGAGAAAAGTTAATGAGATTTTCAGAAATCATATTAGGATTGAAACACTTTTGTTTACCACAGGGTGAACAGTTCATTCATTCCTGCCATACAGAAATCCTGCGTAGACCCAGATCTACTACTAAATGATTAGACCATTGCAAATTAGTTTTATTAACAAAATGTGCAAACTGTCAGCTGTTTGCAATAAACCAAACAAAATAGTAATAGTACAAGTGTTTTCTCCAAATTCAACACTAAATAACACTTTTAATGACTGCTGCAGTCTCACAATTATTGATTCATGACCCCTTTAGTGCTTAGTAGAGAGCCTGCTGCAAACGTGATGCATAGCCAGACACCAGCTTCTGGCAGCATTTCTGAAGAATCATAGCCTATTCCTCATGGACAATGGCCTCCAGTTCACTATTATTGTTTTTTTTTTTTGCGCTTCAACCGCCTTCTTTGAATCCCACCAAAGATTATCTCAAGTTTCAAGTCAGGTGACTGTGATTACCACTCCAGAATCTTCCAGGACCAAACCTTGGTGGACTTTGAGGAATGCTAAGGAACATTGTCCTGTTGGAAGGCCCAGTGACAGCTCCCTCACAGAAGACGTGACGCTTGCTCCTTGGATTTCCTGATCCTCAATTGAATCCATCTTGCTTTCTACACGCTGCAGGTTTCCAGTGCCAGAGGAAGCAAACCAAAGCCATGCTTCACTAGGCAGGGTGTTCTTTCAGCTTAATTCTTCCTCCTCCAGACATACAGCTAATCCTTAGGCCCAAGAAGTGCCAGTTATGTTTCATTTGTGGCTCATTTTTATCACAGAACAAAATGTGTGGAGCATTTAAACTAAACTGGAACTTTTTGAACTTTACAGTGAAGCATGGTTGGTGCTGATGCACGTGGGTGTTTTTGCCTCCTCTACTTACCTACTTTACCCTTTCTGACAATAACTTGCAACAACAGTTGCTGTGAAAGAACACATTCGTGACTTATTTAATCAAATAGGTCAGTTTGGATCAACTATATATATATATATATATATATATATATATATATATATATATATATAGCACAAGCAATAGTCAGGGTCGCAAAGCACCCAACATAGAAAACCAGGTGCAGATATGGAGGTCTGGGTTCAGAATGGGGATGATAAGATTGATGAGAATACAGCCGTAGTGTTGATCTTTAGCTCCAGGACAACCTTTAGTCAACAAGTATAACAAAATCGCAGTGTTTGTTATTGACATATGAGTCTGTGTGAGAATTCGCTGAATAATGGTTACTGCATGACTAATATTCAGAACTCGCAGTTTGAGGGTGTTTTCCTGCTGAATAGTGTGTGGGATGTGGTATTGATTTCCACTAAGCCTGCTGGTCTCTACAGATCTGCTAATCCATCATAACTGCCATGTAGGTACAGCATGTTACTCTGTTCTAATCTGCCTCAGTGTGTGGGAAAACTAATCTGCACGAAGCATGTGTGTGTGTGTGTACTCCTAAATGAGTCTGAGTGAACACCAGTACTTTGTTCCTATTCATTACTGAGTGTCCCTACTGGGAGAGAGCAGCCTAGTCACAGGCCATTGTTAACACCAGCGTCACCATCAGGCCCAGACTCTATTCTTTTAACACCAATCTAATTGACCTTGCCATCCACCATCCACAGATGCGTCATTTCGTGGCAGCTGTGGTAAAGTTGGACAATAATATTTACATCTTCAGTTTACTGGGGAACTAGACATGTTGGGAACAATGATGGCAGAATCTGCTAACATGCTAACTTTAGTTAAAGGAGAATTCCTCAGATGTTTCAAAAGTCTTTTGTATAATTTAGTGGTTATGACGTAAACATATACAGTATTGCTTAGAGTATTTGATGTGAAAGTTTGATGTGAAATATGCCATTGTAGTGAGTAAAACTGTTCATAGGTGTCCAAAGGGTTTAATGCGTCTAAATCCTATCGTAATTATTACTTTTGTCAACTATAACTTAATTCTACATAATATCTACAGACATTTTCACATACATTCTCCTTGTAGCTGCCTAGTGCGCCCCCTGAGGTTGGAAATTCAGTTCTACGACTATAGCTCCGCCTCAATTGAATGAGGCAGAAGAGCCATTGGATTGGCTCTGGGTGCTCATTGTTGACCCACTTACGTGCTTTTTCACTTGTGCTGATATTGATAAGATTGATAAGATATCTGTGAAATTATTATATATCGTTGTTGTCCAATGAAAAACATGTATCTCTAAAATGGTAAGTTTACAGGAGAAGGCGTATATGTGCTTAACTTTGAATGGAAGTCAAAGTTTATTCCAGGTACTTTAGAGTATTTCTATTGGTCTATTCATCTGGAATTACTCACACAGTGTACTGCAGGGTTCAGAGTGGCTGCAGGGTTCAAACCATGGACAGCAGCAATAGATTAATAAGAAGGACATTGCTTGAAGGCAGTGTTTTACATTTTGAGAAGATCAAAATGTGACTGTTTAGTGCTTTCATGGTTTACTTTCATTATCATTTCTCTTCATGTTTGTGTCCATTGCACATTAGCATTCTTGATGGCTCCATCAGTGTTGTTCTTTGTCTTCTGATGATGATTCACTCAGCATTTCTTCTCCTCTCTCTTTCACCTCATGAATTCGTCCTAATGATGCTATCTTTTTCCACCCTGCAGTAATGTTGTCTCTCATTCTCTCTGCCTGCTCCCTGCAGCCCGCCCCAATGAGTCGGAAGGTGTTTCTAATTAGGCTGCCACTTCCCATTATTCAGATCTACATCTTATCAGGTTTTTGTTGACTCATGCCTCTTCCTCAGTGCTTCAATTAAATGATGAAGATTAAGCTTTTAGATAAGTCTTAGTCATAAAGTCAGTTGAGCGTATTCTCATCTGACACTTAGTGTAAGACAGCTGAGGAGAGGAGCTGAAAGTGCACTCAGCTCATATACAGAAGTGAAATGAGTCATTGTAATGCTATTGAAAAACATATTTTGTCCTTAGACAATTCTAAAAGCATGTATTATAAGTAACATACAGTGTGATATATGCTCATTAACATGTCATAGCACTTTGTTTGCAAAGATACTAGTTATTATTGAGGGAACAGTATATAGAATATGTGAATTCTGTGACATATTTCTTAATTTAATTAAGCTAAATTAGCGTTAACTGCTGATGCTATAAAATCTAATTCTATAGTTGGAAAGGGAGAGAACATTTATAGTCGGTTGTTATGTAACCTGAGGGTTAGTTTAACCAGAGCAGATGCGGTTTAAACAGCATTACAGGTTTTATGTCATAATATGTCATTGCATACATATTAATAATAATAGTTTATAACAGTTCTCTGCATGTAAATTAGTTATCCCCATAGTGCGATCATGAAATGAAGTGCAGCACTGTGCTCTGTTCAGTCTTTCTCAGTCTTCTTGCCTGCTTAAATCAGCCAAACTGTATAATGCTGGGCTTATATAAACTATATTAACTGCAGGAGTTGCCCTGGTTACCAGAGCTCATGGAGCTGACGCTGTGTATGTGTATCTCAATGCAATATTGAGCTTTCAGTGATTTCTTTGAAGTGTGATTTTTTCTGGGGCACAATGAGTGAGAACATGCATCTATAATAGAAAAAGACAACATTTGGTGCCCACATTTTTTTGGAGGTTTTCTGAAATCAACACAGAGCCAGAATTACACATACAGACTCAAACGTATACATAACTCCCATTTTTATTATTACCCCCTGATTATTATTATTTTAGTGCTACTCAAAGTTCCAAAATGTCTATTAACTTGCCATGGCTAGGTGTAGTGTGCTAAATACAAAAGGCTTGTGTAAGCTGTGATTTTGGCAAATGGGTGTTTCTAAGTCCTGATTCTGTAAGCTGGCCAAACCTTTGCATAGACTACACTGGTGGTTTTGATTTTTATTTTATTACGTTGTTATGAAACACAGTGCATTAGGATTTGTTGAAAATAAGTATATGGACGGTTGCACAAACTTTTACAACAAGAGAAAAGCTGATGTTGAGTCTAATATTTTGGGCACCATGCATGATAAGTACCTAGTAACAACCCTTTGTATGTATCTATTGTTCTGAAGAAACACGTTTATTTGCTTGTTTCAACATGTGACTCCTGACTCGAGTGGGAAGGTATTCTTGGGGGAAGTCTGTGTATGTGTGAAACAGAGATAACGGTATGAGTATTTTTTGGGGGTTGCCAGACACTTTGTTCACCCTCTAATGGGACAAGAGTGTGACAATAGCAATTACTTCCCACATTCCCACCTCAGAGATAGAAGAAGCAGGAGCTGGTAGTTTCTGGTCAGTCTGCGAAACTCTGTGAAACTCCTGTTATCAAACTTCCAACATACCAAACAGTCCATCTTACAGACTGGCACATTTGTCCTTTTGTTTAGCTCAGAAGTCACTTTATTTCCTCTGTAAGCATGGCATGTTTTTTATCAATGAGGATATAATGAATGGATAATGACCTGGATAATTCTTGTTGCTGTGGAACATTTTTTTTTGTGAAGCCCGGGGTGCCCACAACAAAAGATTAGTCTTCATAAAGGATTGTGTTATCTTTGCTGGCAGGATTGCACTATTAGAGCAGCCACTCAGGTTGAACAGCTCCATATGTTTATTAGTCAAGCGTTTAGAGATGCTGGACCCAAATCACACAGGACATTTTCTTCACAGTAGCAGACTGTGGTCATTAAAGGAAATCTTATTTAAGTGCCATTAGAAGCTACTGTTAGAAGCCTTTAATGCTGTGCCTGTGTGCTGATTGCAGTCCCTACTGTAGCATTTGTGCTCTGTTTCTATATACAGCCATGTGAAAAAACTTATGCCTATTAAAACCTTTGTCTTTTTTAACATATTTAAACATCTGAATATTTGACCCTCATTTGAACAATACTGAGAGGTGGAAGTGATATAACTGAACACTTAAAAAATTACTAAATTACTAAAATTACTAAAGAAATTATTAGAATAAAAAACAGAAATAGGAAAAAAAGTCAGTACACCCCACATTCATCACTACTTTAAATGCCTTTCATTAAAATCAAGTTCAGCACATCAGCTGCAGACAATTAGAACATGGTTAGGGGGAATTTTGGAGGAGCTTAGTTAAACCGCAGACTTTTAGTTTGTTTTGCTCTTGATTGTTGAAGAGAGTGGTATCACCACGGTCAGATTCAAACAGCTCTCTGGTGAGTCTGGGAAGGAATTTAAAAAGATCTCAGGACACTCTTAGAAATTAGCCGTTCCACTGGCCACAAATGTTTTTTTTCAGTAGAGAACATTTAAAACGGCTGCCAACGTGACCAGTTCATGGCGTCCTAGCAAGTTCAGTCTATAAGCAGACTGCAAGATGTGTAAAGGTGGGATTGTAGATCCCCTACAATCCCACAGTAGATGTCAAAGTTCTACTTTCAGAAAGAGTCTGTACAAGCTTTAAAAAGCAAAAAAAATAAAAAAAATAATTAGGGCAAGATAAGATAAGATAACATAAGATAAGATAAGATAATCCTTAGTAAGACACTCATGTCTATTTGTAAATTACTTTCTGGACAGTGGAATGACCTATTTTATTATCTCTTTCCAGATGATATTCTAATCAATAGAAGCTGATGTGCTGCACCTGATACCAATTAAGAGCTTTTTAAGTATGGTGGGGGGGGGGGGGGGGGTGTTCTATCTTTTACCTCACTGGAAAATTGCATTTCTATTAATTACATTTGACAGATTATTTGAATATTTCTTACTACCTCCATCTTTCATTATTGTTAAATTAAAGATCACAGGTTCTCATGTTTAAACATGCTAAAATAGACAAAGGTTTTCATGAGGTATCCTCTTTTTTTCACTATATGTATAATGTATAATGTATATTTGCTATTAAAGAGACATCTGTGTGTGTTTTTTTTTTTTATATGTATGAAGCATGAATGCTTTTGAAGAATGAGTGTATTAGTGCATATGTGTATGTAGCTCCTTTGGAGTGCTAGTGAAACATGGTCATATTGTAGATGTAAGGCCACCTTTCTGATCCTCACAATTAAAAAGAAGATGGTTGTATCTATTAAAGTTAGTTGTACCATTATTTAACTACAATATTACACAGCTTGATGGACATCCTCACAAATAGAATGAGACAAGTATGTGTGTGTGCTCTTGTAGCTGAGTGAAGTTGTAGTGGAGGAATCCTGGGGGAGGTGGCAGGGTTTCAGGGCTCTAGTAATTGCCTGCCTTCTCTTTGATGACTGGAAGCCCTCTCTCTTCTTCTGCTCCCTCCATCTCTTCTACTATTTGTCTCTCACATCTCCCGCTCCCCATGTCCCCCTTTCTCCCTTTCCCCATCCTCCCGCAGAGTAGCAGTGTGGTCTCCAGATTTATCCCTATCCCGTCCTATTGCAGCACCATTGTGATTTATTGTCTTACCCATGTAATTTAATACATGGTAATACACAGTATTTCCAGTCTTCTGCAAGAATTCATTTTGATTTCTTTAATGATTCTTCCAGCTGTAAGGGTGCACATTTGTTTTCATTTTCTGTTCATCACCCAAAACCTTCGACTTCAGCAGCTTCAGCACCATGCTGTGGTCATCTCAGTCTTATAATACACGCATATTTGCAACAATTTGCAACTAATGTCAAATTTCCAAGTGTTGGTAATTACCAATGTACAGCTGCATAGCTACGAGGGACACTGGGTGTTTCTATGTGAGAGTCAAACGGGACACAGTCTGTAACTTTTATTTAGCAGTATTATTGTGGTTAGTGCACTTTTCTCTCAGGCCTCTTTTCCACTGCAGGGCTGAGCATTTCTGAGCCACTCCAGCGGCTTTTCCACACTGAAACGGTTCGACACAGAACACTTGCAAATTGTGCTGAGCTCGACTTTCTCAGCATGGTTAGCTAACCGTACTTGGAGCCACAGAACCAGTGGGAGGGCTTAATAAGGTGAGGATCTGCTGATTGACTCCAAATTTGTATTACCTTCTCACCGCAAGCGTAGTGCTAACTGAATGCTGAAGTCATCACACACTCGCGCCAAACTCCATTAAGTTCATTTCAGGCAGACTTGTTTAAGTGGATTCCAGCATTATTTGGCATACTGCATCTATAGATGTGATGCAGATCACATAATGCCAACAGATGAAATATGGCTGCAATGAGTTCAATTAGCTTTGTAGTTGTAGTGCAAGACTAAAGGAACGGTTGCATAGTGGAACAGTATAACCTGACCTTAGTAACCATTTGGCCCTGCAGTGAAAAAGAGGTTCTTTGTTTCAATCATATTCATTTAGAAATAAGCCGGCAAAATTCCAGTCAGTTCATGAACATTCAGTATCTAACAGTGTGTAATGGAGAAACCTTCACTTTATAAACAGCCCTAAGCTACAATAATGCAATTTTTTACTACCCTCCTGGGATATCTGCAGTGTTAGATTAGCATCACGCTAGAAATGGAGTGCCATCAGTTTCCACACAGGGGCCTGTGTGGAGACTGTGCTAACCCCCCTCTTGTGGAGAATCCTCCAGAATCCTCAACCTGCCAACTGTAAATAAATGAGACTTAGAAATCGAAAGTCTTAGATCTTAGGTTTAGATCTTTCCCAATACAATATGTGTGCCATTGGCCAAGCAAAGTCTGAATGTGCATGTGCACCCCTTTACAGTATTTGTCACCATAATAGATTTTGACCTGTTGTGTGATGTTGCTCTGCTTGCGTGCTCCATTTGAAAATACACACCTGCTATCATGACAACCACAAAGCCCCACATGAAAAGCCTTTGAAATCACCCACAGTACAATGGCTACTTCAGGGCCCGTGGCCATGCCCAGTTTCAAAGCCCTCTTTCATGTGTAAAGGCTTAATCATACAGGATCAATTTTATATCTGTTCTGTATTAACATACAGAGCTGAAGGTATAACAAGCTGGGCTTAAATTAACATGGCCAACAGCAGCCTGTCAGCTTTACCTCTTTGAGCATGTTCTCTCTGTATTATGAACAGGAAATTGAAATGTGACAGTGTCATGTTCTCTGCTGTATTCTTAACCCTACGCTTGTCCTGTATGTCCTATAGCCCACAGCTCAAAAGAGATAAGCTCAGTATTCCACTGGGTTCTGATAAGATTCCTATTACTGTGATATTGACTATGCAGACAAATATAGTCCATTTTTATTAAATCACTAATTCACTGTTTCTTCTTCTGGAAACAGTTATGCTCCGGCTGAGTTGTAAGAGTTTACAGCCAGATGAATATGGATGTAGCACCAGGGTCAAGTTATTGCAGAGAGAAAAAAATGCTGATCAGGCAAAAGGTCAGGGATTCCACTGATGGTTCAAAATTTCTGCATAATACAGTGGTTGAGAGCAGAACAGAGCATTTCAAAGCATTTCAAATCTCTCTTTAATAGCAGTGATAAGGGTTATGGTGTCTACAGTAGAGATAATAATATTATCAGAATCATATCAGACGCTGCGGCCCCTTATTGTTAAAACTAGGCCCTCAGTTCAGGCCACAAATATCAAAAGTCAATCAAAAGAACACGAACCCGCCTGAAGGATAATCATATGTGCAATCTTCCTTATGGGATTCTTATAGTATGCTAGCACGAAGCTAATGATAAGTTTCTAGATGAAACTCAAATATACAACAGCTGATTTAAAGCTTATGTGTGTAGCACTTATGCTATGTAACTCTAGCACAGAGCTTCTGCCCCAGTTTTCCATTTCTAACAACATAATCCTGGTTAGGCTACAGCTCATATTCGTAGTTGCATTCATAATTGAATAAATGACACGTAGGACTTTAGAAGGCCCAGGATGATGTTTCTTCATCTCTGCTTGTGAAGTCCCAACCAATGGGAAAGCTTGTTTAGTTGTATCTGCCCAGATACCACTGAAAAAAAGTCCTAATTTAACACATTTTCATATGGCATTTTACAAAGGTTTTGTTTGATAACTAAAACTTGAATAATAAGTAAGAACATTACTTTAATCATGAGTTGAAATACAAGTTTGCTTCAATTTACAGATGCTTTTTACAGATGCTTTTATAATTCCAAGATTTCATTAGCTTTGGAGGTTTTAAAAAGTCCTGTGGGTTCCCCACAGTGTATCAGTATCAGTACAGCAGTATCTGTGATATCAGTATCAGTATCTGTATTAGTATCAGCAGATTTGAGGCTGATTTTTATTTAAAGCCCGCCGGCGAGCCGAAAGTGTTATTACAATCTTCTATTACCAAAGAATCGCCCTACCAGTTTGTACAGAAGTACCTGTAGATACTGAGTAATACACCTTAGTGCGTAATAAGTATAATGTGTTAAATAAAATTTCTACATTTCCTTGATTGACATTTGTAACCCTACACAAATAATTTTGTATTGGATATCAGCTGCAGGTGGTTTCTGTGAGGTAGATTTTAGAGACATTGAACAGTCTTCATTCCATGCACTCCAACCTGCAAACACATTTCAAATTCATTGTTTTGGTGTTGTCACAAATGCCAGCGCATTTACATAAATCTGCCTCAGATGTTTCAGCCTGCAGAGGGTTTGCCCGCCCATTCCTGTCACAGTCATAAGGAGCGGTTCAGCCTGGATTGCATTTTGAATGAGGAACAGAGGTTGTTTACATATATTAGTCTCAAAGGCACAGTAACAAAAATAGACTGCTTACTTGGAAATCATGGAGAGCATGTAAAAATAAATTCGGACTATTTTATTTAAGCCCACAATATAGTATAATGTCTTTAAATGTATTTGTATTTGTATGTATTAATTCTACTGACTGGCTGTACATTTGAAACATTATCCTGCCAAAGGTTTTAAGACAATCACTACAGCACACACATGTTGTAATTGCTGGGTGTTTAAATGTTGGATAATATGTTGTAGAGGTTAAAGTCTAGTATCAAGAAGATTATAGAATCATGTTGCTTGCTAAACAAATGGGCACCCCTGGTCAAAACGGCGGTTACTGTGAATAGATAAGTGAGTAGAAGAAGAACAGATGCAAAAGGCATAAGGTGAGGACATGCTGACAGATACACCAAAAGTGAATGAAGCACGTGGATTGAGATTTTACACAAATATGACTTTACAGAGTTCTCACAAGAATATTCCTGCCTGCTTGTCCAAAGTTACAAAGTGCATTTAGCAAATCTAGAATTGAAAGGTACAGATGTTACAGAATGTTGTTTTAAAAGATGCAAAATCACAATGATTGAGAAATGCGTGCAGGAATCTCTAATCTCCAACCAGGAATCCCTCCCTTCACTTGAAAGAGTATTTTAACTTTACTATACTGTAATACTTACGCATACATACGCATATGTTTGCTGTACTTGTTTAATAGGAAATGCACAATTCTTGTTGTTTCTGATGGGAAATCAAAATGCTCAAATGGGCACCAACACCTGCAAAGCTTAACCTGGAACATGTTGCCTGTGTTTGATAAGCAAGGAAAGAGAACATTCGCCTTGTGAAAATCACCTACACTGAAACAGAGATTGACTTTCTGTGGTGAGTTTAGCATTGCTGTTTTTCAGGAGGGAATGTGTTCAGGTGAGTGACAGAGATACAGATAGAACATTGTGTAACTGTATCTAGAGAGTAGTGCTGCAGACTTGGCTGCTCACTCTGTCCCTTCAGGGATGAGGCGATATGCTGTTTATTTACTCCTGCCGGACATTGAGGCCTGCTCCATTCACTTGAGTCTCTTGAGTAGAACGGATTTATAACCATCCATTATTCATATTCAGCTACCTTCCCACTGCTTTTTGCTTTATTTCTATTTATTTAGCACCTAGTATACACTATTTGGACAAAAGTTTTGGGACATCTGCTCTTTCATGGTTTCCTCTGTAAAAAAAAAGAGTTTATCCTGCTTTTGTTGGAGTAACTGTCTCTACTGTCCAGGGAGGGTTTTTTATTAGTTTTTGAAGAATTTCTGTGAGGATTTGATCACATTAGCAAGGTCAGGATGTTGGACCCCAATCCCACCTCATCCCTGACTTCACAACTTATCCCAAAGGTATTGAATGGGGCATCATCATTCCAGAAAATACAGCTTTAAAAGCTTAAATTTAAGAGCTTAAAGATCAACTTTGCCCTATCTTTATTAAATAGCTGCACTTGTATTTTTGCACTCTTGCCTACATTCCATTTTAATTAACCCCACATTATGAGCATTAGCCACCCAATGTTTTTTTTCAACCATCTCTTTTCAAAACAATATGTGTATTCAGTGTGTTTGTTTGTTTGTTTGTTTACAGGGCTAGCATATGGTCTCATAAACCTTCAGTTCCTCCAACTTCCAGTATATATATCCAGTTAACAGAGCCTTTTATGACTCATGCATATTTTATGCCTTAACAATGTAGAGCAGTGGCCTTCCAGGTCTATGAATAATCAACAGTGCTTTAAAGATCCAGAATTATCCACTCTCATCCACCAACATATCCCCTTCAAACTCATACACATAACAGAAGTGGTACTGTTCGGTGGAAAAAATAAGTCATTTTTTGGACCATTTATCTTGCAACTTTGGCACATTGTAATACATTATAACACATTGCACTAACTTCTTAAACCCTTTCATACATATGTTAGCCCACACTTCATTACTGTCATAATTTACATCAGTTTCATATGCCCTAAAATAGAACCCTGTGGGACTCCACCAAATCTGGTAAGCTAAAAGGCTATTCTGTAGTTTTTGCTTTAGGATCAATAATTGATTAATTACCCTAAGGTTTAAGGAGTGAATTTAACAATTTTATTAAACTCAAAATAAACCACACAATTAAAATAATATGATTATTTAACAAAGTAATGGCATGTCATTAAATCAAATGTAAATATAAATAGCTTAGAATTTGTTTATAAGAAATAAATACAGTGGCACTAATGTCTATGTATCAGTTTATTTCCAAAAAACTACATTAAAAAAATGGTTTTCAGCAGACAGCAGGCTCTCAGCATATGGAAACAAAGAAAATAAAGAAGGAATCCCTGGAGGGGGAGCTGCTTGAGAGGCTGCTAAGGGGTTCTGTGGAGTTCTGGAATGTGTGGAGTTCTGGGCAAAAGGTCACCTAACATTTTTTTGGTCACTGTAAAATGTCCTACCAGTTTTTAATCATTTAAAAAGTTTTAACTGTTAGTCCAAAGTGTGAAAAGAAGAAAACCCTTATCAACCTGATTGTTACTGTTACTGTTCTTACTGCAGTGTTCTTTCTGAATCTAACAGCAGATATCCGCAGGCCAGTAGTGAGCACTGCACCATTCAGCGCTTGGATAAACCCGCTGAGCAATTTGAGACGAAGGCTTTGTGCTGTATGACAACATTGTGATGGAACAGCACGCTGCTGAAAGACTGTTCCAGATAGATTTATCGAAGAACTGTGTCAGTGCAGTGAAACAAAGCTGGTGGAATGTTAACATAAACAATGAAGGTATAACAATAGGTGAATAGAAAGAGACAGAAGATGCTGTGGTCTGTGATTGCTTGAGTACCAATATTTTAGCACTCAATTTGTGTTTTATTTTTATTTTTTAAGTATTAGCTTCAATTAATGTTATGTAAACATAAAATGATTAACAGAATAATAAAATGGTCCACAACTATTTGGATTTAAACCCAGCTTTGAATGGATCAATAGAAATGGTCCAAAGCTACTTGGGCTTAAGTCCAGCTACAAAATTTGAGAACTTTTCCTGTACATCTGAAGCTTCCAGTTCTGAGACATGAGATCATCTTTGGATGATATTTGTTTTGCACTTTCCTTACTGACCTGCCCACGTCCAGCCTAGCAGTGAGCTAGAAGTAAAATGTCACCTTATTTCCAATTTACTTTTCTCCTCTGTGTCTCTTAGGGTGAAGCATGGCATTTAATTAAACACAACTGATCTCCTCATGCTCTAAAAATCAACTAGTCAAGTGTCGCATTTCAAGATCATCCCAATCTAATTACACTCCCCATCTCCAGTTGGATCTAACGTGGGGCTTAACCTCACTGGCCTAGCTGGACTTCATGCTGTTTTTTGGACATTTTGGGGGAAAAGAGATATTTTATGGGTCTGAATCTGATGTCATTTGCTTTGGTATTGGCTTGTGGGCTACAATTTCTTTCTTACAATACATCTTGATTGACTTTGTGTTTGTGTTCTTGGGCACATGTTGGTCTTCATCAATGCCATCTCAGGTTGCCTGTTCATTAGTGACCCCCCTCTTACTCCAGCAGTGGTTCTGCCCCTTTGACTCTGCCTGGATTAGCCAGTTGAAATATGGACATATAGCCTGTCAGCTGCTTAGGACTACCTTGCTCAGGGGTACCTTTTAATTTTGGACACTTTGGAGGTCCTTGGAGGTAGAGAAAACACTGTGTGTATGGTATGTAACCTTGCCCATCTGTGTGATCTAGAATTAGGTTCTGCCTTATTTTATGGTAGACAATGAAATGCTGTTTGAAATTGTGAATGAAGAATCAGTTTTGGTTTAGGGTTCGGACTTTAGTGTGAATTTAAAGTGGTTCGAGCTGTATTATTGAATGCTTGTTTTTGTATGTGTTTATTATGCATGTCTGTGGGATGCATAATCTGAATATCTTACTTCAGTCAGAAAATTGAGCTTTCAGCTAGACTGCTGTGACCTAAACATTGCCTCAATAAACTCTCCTACTCTCAAATTTGCATTACATTCAGCAGTTTGTCTGGAAGGTTACGTTTTTGAGCACAGTCTATAGTCAATCAGCCTAGTGTCAGTAACACAATGGTACCCTGTAAATTGTTTAACTCTAGCTCTTTGGCTGATAACAATAGAACTACAAGAATTCTTATCTTAAGATCATCTGAAGAACAATAACTGATTGTAAAAGGACTGCTTTTTTACTACTTTCTCTACTACCTCCACGACTTTTACTTTCAAGCTCTACATGGACTTGAGGTCATGAGTAACTGGGTATTTCCTGCTGGCATTTTTGCTCTGTTTAAGATATCTAAAAGAAAGACAATAAAGGAAGCATTTTAGATCGCTTTCATCTGTTTTTGGACACAGATCTATATCCACAGCTAATTGGCCAATCGTGCCCAGCCCTTTAAATTATTAAGAGCCTGTATTTGTCCAGCCAGGTTGTGACATCATCAGCCTTTTGTAGTCATGCTGATATCCGATCAGTATAATATCAGTGCAGTGTTACCAGATACTGGTGGTTCTATTGTAAGTAGGGTTTTTTTTTGCTGGTGAAATGCCTGTCTCGTCTGAGCGATAAACATCTCTGAGAACTTTCCATCATAAAATTGATTGGAAATAATGATTTATATTGACTGCAAAAGTTTGGGAAACTTGCTTTACTTTTCAATTAAGAAAGAAAGAAAACACTTTTGTGCTGATGAGTGCAAGGATAAGGATAAAATGTGTGGGCCTTGGCTTTAGTTAGTTCCTCCTTTAGTCTGAAAAGCTAGAGGTCCACAGTTTTCATAGGTAGTGTACATGCAATATGAATAAACCCATTTATAAAGATATTACATTGAATGCTTGTTATTTTTAATTGATGCCTTTGTAGTTGTGTATGCTCACAAATCTACATTGATCATCCACCCTATAATATAAATTAATAATGTATTCATGCTTCAGACAATATGCTGCAGTTTGAGGACTTGAGGAAAATATAGAATGTACCTTAACCTGAACTGCATTAAATACAGTCTTTGCATTTTAACTGAAGAACTGAATTCACACCTTGTCAAATATTCATACCAGCAGAGACAGTCGCAAGGAAGGGAAAGGTATATTAATGCAGAGCTTGTCATTTTGGTTCTCATCACAGACGTTTAAATGTCTTTTATTTCAGAGCAGGAAAAGGAGTGTTTTCAGCCATGAAGCTCGGAAAGGTACGCAGCTCCAAAGATGATCACAAGAAAGGAGGTAAATGTCTCCAGAAGCTGAGATTGTTCTTCTAGGAATCTGAGAATTGTTTCTCTCTTTTTAGATTTCTGTATAAAGAAAAGCCAAAATGTTCCCTACAGCATAAAGCTTTTTTTCTTCTGTCAGCTAAATTGAGAGAAATATTAAGTCAGCAGATATCTACTGTAACAACAGTGCCCAAGGAACAGGCATAGATGTGGAAACCAATTGTGGTTTAATAGGCAAGGGAACATTGAGTATTCGCTGAGACTAATATGGCACTTTAGCAGGGCAGTGATGATCTAAATGATCTGGTTGGTCACCTGCGCTCTTTGTTTTTCTAAAGCAATGGAGAAGGTAATTGTAGAATGGTAATGAGGCCCTGAACGTCTGCAGTCTTTATGCAACATGAGGCTTTCTGCCTCATTTTCTCTTTGTGTCTAGATGACGCTGCTATATTGGAGACAGAGGATCTTGATCGTAAAGCCATGCGTCTAGGGGGTGGGCTTGACCCTGACACAATCTCATTGGCTTCAGTCACTGCAGTGACCACTAATGTCTCCAATAAGAGGTCAGTACCTACTTTTATAGCTCATATTTAATTTCTGATACAGTTTGTATCTATAGTAAAGCATTGCTTGTAAAACGGGAAGCTCTGGACCACACTGTGTATGAACCTAAGGTCACCATGCCCAATATCAAGTATTAACTAGAAGAATATAAATTCCCCAGGCTGTAAATCAGTGGAACGATGTTCTCTGGAGTGGTGAAGCTTCATCCACCCGCTTTAACATGGGAACTAAGCACACTTGTGGCCTACTGCAGCAAAAGGGGGATAGGCTTCTTGTTAATACCCTTGATTTCTGAAGAAATGTTGGATGAGCAGATGTCTAAACACAGTGGGTCTTTAAAAAATTCTAATTCTTGTTTAATTAAATAAATCCTTTAAACTCCTTTAATGTTTTCCAGATCAAAGCCTGATATTAAGATGGAGCCTAGCGCTGGAAGACCAGTGGATTACCAGGTATGGAGTGATGCAAAATAGTTGAAACAGAGAAAAGTCACTGTGGCTTTGAAGCATGCACAATTGGAAATGTGTGCTTTAATGTTGTAGGTTCTGCATGATTTCAGAGGCTAAGAAATATTGGACTCAGGCATATCATCCAAGCTTTGGGTCGCCAGCCTGTTTGCAATTCCACGAGTTTAGCATAGCTGTGATGTAAGAGCATTTTAGTGGCTTTGTTTACTGCAGCATTCCTGCAGAGCTCTCTCAAAGGAGCCCTGAGACACTACATTAAGCCAGACCCTTTGATGTTTACAGGCTAATTGTGCTCAGCAGGGCTTCTGTGTTCTATATCCTTAGAACTATAATTCATTTTAATGCAGCTACTGTATGAAGGTGCATTTTAACATGTCCAAATGTTTGTGGACATCCCTTCTAATTAATGCATTCAGCTACTGTAAGTTGCACCTACGGCTGAAACAGATGACATGAACACACACAGTCAGCTTGTCTAGTCCCTGTAGAGAAGTACTGCCAGTAGAATAGGACTCTCTGGAGCAGACAAACATGAACCTATTGGCACCATGCCAAGTGCTAAACATGGGCTAGAGGGGAATAAAGCTGTGGAACATCTTGATATAGTAGAGTTGGGGGGTTTGAGGAGTGAGTTGGGGTGGTGATCATCCAACATCCTGACCTATTTAACACTCTTGTTGCTGAATGCAATCACATCCTCACAGCAATGCTCCAGAATCTAGTTGAAAGCCTTCCCTGGACAGCAGAGCCACTTACTCCACCAAAAGCAGGATAAACACTTTTTAAATACTCTTGATTTCAGAAGAACAACAAATGAGCAGGTGTCCCAATACTTTTGTGCATAAAGTGCAGTTTACAGCTGTCATTTTTCCCCTCTACCAAGTTATCTAGTACAGGTTGTACTAGCAAATAGAGGCTTCTCCTTCCTTCTAGCTTTTCAGGCTGCTTTGCAACATAACTTATTGCAGTCATAAGCTAGAAGATGAAGCCACAATTTTCCAGCTAGAGGTTTTTAAATGAAGGGAAGTTTTACTGATGTTTGTGATGTTTTTAGTGGCTTTGCAGCTTTGGAGACGTGAAAGGAAGAGTAATAGCATGAAAAGGAAGTGAAATGAATGAAGTCAATGGCCCAGTTAATAATGTAATTTTACATACTGGCAAAGAGCATAAATCACAAAGCCTTTCCCTTTTGCCTGCTGTGAACATTTTTATCACTACCCTCCAAAATTGATTCTGTAGCGTATTCTGTGGCAACAGCTTATACATGCAACAACCAAACCCACAGAGCTAGATCCTACATCATTTGACGATCAGTGTTTGTTCTACACCATCATCAGACACAATATTTCAGTTAGCTATAGGCCAATGTTAATGAATAATGAATGCATAACACATCTAATTATCAGGTTGATCAGCAGATCAAAATGGGTTTAGTACCATCTTTTTAATAATTCCTATCATTAAATGTGATTTGCTTGCAGATTAGTGTCACAGTAATTGAGGCGCGCCAACTGGTGGGCTTGAACATGGATCCTGTGGTGTGTGTGGAGATTGGAGAAGAGAAGAAGTACACGTCCATGAAAGAGTCGACAAACTGTCCTTATTACAATGAGGTGAGCAGTCAGTAGTATGACTGTGGTTTGGCAGCATCCAGTGGATCTTCCATGGTAAATCCTGTCACCTGAATGATTCATCATATTGTATCTAAGGAGGCGATATTGCTGAGTTGGGCCACGTTATGTAATCAATCCCCATTAGGTTATGATCTAATCATTGCCTAATGGCTGTTATTGCACACAAGTTATTTCAACGGTGCCACAGAAAATTCACTTTTAGTTGACTAAGGAGCCTTTCTGTGGATGTTTTTTTTTTTTAAAGCAGTCCTTTCTGAGAACCACTGATTTGAAGTAATCAGTCTTTTTTAATGTATGGAAATTTATTACAAACAATAAATGAAACACTTTCCTTGTAGTGATAGAAGCCAATAAAAGCCACTGAATGGATAGTTGTTTCTCAAAACACACACTGTTTGTGTGTATTGTTCAGTCAACAGTTTTCTAGCTCTTCAGTTCATGGAAGTGTGCCCTAATTATTGTCTGTGACCATACGCTTTAGACTGGGCAGATTGGAGTTAGGCTATAAAATGCTGGAGTAGTCCTTAAAGAACCATTCAGGGAATGATTCCTTAAGAAAGTAAAGGTGGTTCTTTTATGGCATTACTCCAGAGAACCCTATTTTGCAGCTTAGAAATGTGCAACAATTAGCATATTGTATATTATAACACCATATAAATAGTTGTATTGTGGTTAATATAATGGAAGCTGTAGGGGAGTACCTTGTTGCATTATATAAATAAGATATCCTTGTGCCTTGCAATGTTCCAAATTAGGCACTGGAGAGATTCCTCTGGTTTCATGTGCTGATGGGCCTGTTAGGTCTATTCTGGCTTCATTATGTAGTGGTGAAGAAGGGCTAGAATAAAAACTTGCTCCACAAACAGCTCCCTTGGACAGCCCTGTCTTTCAGCCCCTGCAACTAATTAAAAAGTGGAGAAGGCCCTGTCAGTGAAAGTCAGGCAAGTGCCAGCCTCAGTTTCCCCCAACGAGATTTAACAGAGTTGGCTGTTTCATTTACTAGCGCTTCTCAAGTGCAGTTGGTCCCTAGTTTTGTTCTTTTTTTCATATTTCCCATGCTCTTTCCTTTCTGTTCGGCTCCAGCTCCCCTATAGTTGGTCAAACAGGGGATCAACAGACATTGCCGCTCTACTTTTAATGTTTGATGAGAACACAGTTCAATTATGCTGCCAAAAGAGACAGTGTTTAAATATTCATGCTAATAAAAATCAGTTAGCATTGTAGCATTACAGGAATGTAATTAGTGTATTCATCTACTTTACTTCTGCTCAGCTTTAAAGATGGCTTGGCTTAGATAGTGGTACATTGTCACTACTGCTCAGTCATTTTAACATGTATTTTTGTCACTCCTCCAGTACTTTGTCTTTGACTTCCATGTGCCACCAGATGTCATGTTTGACAAGATCCTAAAACTGTCAGTGAGTACACTCTGTTATTGTAAAAACATGACAGGAATAAAGAGCACTCAAACACTCCTACTCCCACTTAACAGTGCATGCTGAAAAAACTACCCAGCTATAAACATATATTGCATGTTTTTGTATCTGTGTTCAGCTGTAGCTCACAAGTTGTGATGGGTGTGTCTTGCAGGTCATTCACTCTAAAAACCTACTGCGGAGTGGCACACTTGTTGGCACCTTTAAACTAGATGTAGGAACTGTCTACTCACAACCTGGTAAGTGACTATGCAAGTGTTAGGAACCACAGTTAACCCACAGATACATAGTTTACTGTTGCTTTGTTGAGCAAGTAGACAAACTGTTAAAACCACAGGGAGTCATTATGTTATGTTTCTATTGTGGGTACACGCTATACATGTACAATTGATGCTCCTTTAAAACAATGTCACAACAAATGACATATGATATTTTCTGCAAGGTCCTCATTTTCTACGCTTAGCAATCGCAAGACTGGTTTTCATTCAGAGAAACATAGTGAGCAGAGGCAAACTAGCAAGCTAAAGATAACTCAACCAGCACAACCAACAGTAATCTGTTCAACAATAAAGTAAATGAGCAAACACTTCCCAAAACAAAAATGTTTTGGTGAATGCTTACAGGGTCTACAACAGTATGTAGAGCTTTTTTTCATTAATTCCTTCATTTTTACACCGTGCCTATGAGCTTCAACCCTCTCGGCCCCAAATGGCATGTATGCCATGAAGCCGTCTTACATTTTGTTACATATGTTTTCACATTTTTTAGGGTTTTTTTTATCAATACTGATTTCATTTTATTATGAAATTTGTACCTTTTTTTAATTTGACATCAAAATAAATGATAAACAAACTGTATTTTTAAATGTATATGTGTGATAATTAAGTAGTCACAGTCGTAGAGTTCCATCAGTTGCTGTTGAGTAATTGTTTGCTATTTGTTTCAGAGCATCAGTTTTACCACAAATGGGCCATGCTGTCTGACCCTGACGACATCACAGCAGGGTGCAAAGGCTACATAAAATGTGACATAGCTGTGGTGGGGAAAGGTGACAACATCAAGACTCCACACAAAGCCAATGAGACAGATGAAGATGACATAGAAGGGTAAAAAATAATAATAATAATAATAAATGTTATGAAATAATGCATAAGGCTGTGTCTTAGTACATAATGCCACTCATACTGACATGACTTCAGCATAATCAGTTGTGCATGTAACATGGGCTGAATATTACCATAATTCTTATATTCCCATGCTCTTGATACCAGAAGAAGATGCTTTATATCTTTATATTTCTCACTATTTCTTTTTCCTGTGGATGCTGTCAGCAATCTTCTGTTGCCTGAGGGTGTTCCATCAGAAAGGCAGTGGGCCCGCTTCTATGTGAAGATCTACCGAGCGGAGGGCCTCCCTAAAATGAACACCAGCATCATGGCCAATGTGAAGAAAGCTTTCATTGGAGAGAACAGGGATCTAGTAGACCCTTATGTTCAAGTGCTGTTTGCAGGCCAGAAAGTAAGACAGCTCTATTTTAACAGCTTCCCTGCAGCTAATTTGCTAGTGCGCGCCATGCTAATTATCCTTGATGTCCTTTTTCACAATGAATTGTGCTTCCTTGGTGTGGTTGCTGTTTGGCTCGGAGCAATTTCCTTTTTCTATTAAACTCCTAACCTCGTCTTGTGTAAACAGGGGAAGACATCAGTTCAGAAGAGCAGCTATGAGCCCATTTGGAATGAACAGATCATATTCACGGATATGTTCCCGCCCCTCTGCAAACGCATGAAAGTTCAGATCCGAGACTCAGACAAGGTCAACGATGTCGCCATAGGAACTCATTTCATTGACTTACGCAAGATTGCAAATGACGGAGACAAAGGTATTAAATAGCTTATTTTCCAATCGATAATGTAAATGTGCTTTTTGGGCTATTTCTGGGTATTGTAAACTCTGAAATAATAAATACAGTAGTAGTAGCTTCATGAAAAAAGAGTAAAGAAATCTCTGGACCAAAAAGCTCCTTAAGTATTGAATTTTTTAAAAAACAAATTTTTAGGTTTTTAGCAACAGTAAGTAAGTAAGAATTAAGTAAAACAACAACAATAAAAGGAAATGCTGAACTTTAAAAGGTGAATTTATTTTCCACACTTACTTAACTAGTTAGTGCATCTGTAAATTAAGCATAAAAACTGACATCTTCCAAAAATCCTAAACTTCTTTCCTGGTCTCTCTGTACTCAGGCTTCCTACCCACTATGGGGCCAGCCTGGGTAAACATGTACGGCTCTACGCGTAACTATACCCTGATGGACGAACACCAGGACTTGAACGAAGGACTAGGAGAGGGGGTGTCCTTTAGGGCCCGCCTTCTAATTAGTGTTGCTGTGGAGATATTGGACACCACCTCTTCTGAAATAATGAGCTCCACAGAGGTACAGGTGGAGCCAGTGTCCAATATTTCAGAGGTAAGGCACCATTTACTGGATAGGGTGTTGAATGGACTTGACCACACAGAAATGAAAATACTTCTCATAAGTGATGTACTTTGTTGAGTCAAATAAAACAAAATACACCTATGTGTTCTGACATAAAAAAAGAAACCCAACAACTTACTGTCTTGTGGTTTCCTCCTCATTCGCAAACTTTCACTAGTGACATGAACTCACTTGACTAATCAGTGCTGTACCCCAAAGTCAAAGGGAGTAGTTTGTCCTGTGTTAAGTTTCAGCTTCTGAATGAATTGGTCAGACTCATTCACTCTGTTCAGTTTCTTTTTTTTTTTTAACATTGAAAACTAGCCCTTGTCATTTTGTGCCACTTTGTTACTTTAAGACATTGTAACATTTCTTAATATCTATTTATTTATTGTCGTAATATAAAATCCAAATAAATGATAATCTCCACCAAAATATTTCACATATTTTTTAAATGGACGTAGACATAGCACATATAAGGCACACACAGACATCTCCAAATAAAATGTCTTTATTTAATTATAGGACTTTAAACAGACAAATAATTTAAAGGTACCTTAAATTATTTTTTTTAGATTTAGTCAGAAACCTTTAAAAAATACAGGTTTAAAATATTCCTCCCATGTCTGTACATGTCTGGTAGCACTCCCTTAAAATATAAAGAGCATATAACAGTAGTAACCTATGCGATGATTATTATTTTGGTGGATTAAAATAATATATTCAAATTTGATCTTCTGGTTAAATCTTTAGGGTACACTCACTTAAGAAGAATCTCAATTTAATGAAACCTGCTTACTAGGGAGATTTAAATGAGTTTCATATTGATGTGTTAGTTACAGTAGAGACCAGTTTTTAAAGGGCTAAATAATCAAAGATTAAAGCTGACATCTGCAGTTCAGCAGATGTTTATATGCAGATAAGGAAAGGACTTTACTTGATAAATTGTTTACATTGTCATTTATTGTGTTCTTTTTTTTACTGTGTAATATTGCCTTCAGTCTTGGAATTACTGTGGAAGTATGTGTTAAATCTCGCTCTCATTGCCTGTGGATTGCATTTAGCTCAAAGGGTCTTAAATATTGATCTATTTGCCTGAGGTCAGGACTGGTTTTAACACTGGATTCTGTGGCAGGTCTGTGCAGAGATCTACGATGTTTATAGCTGCAATCTGTTTCATGGGTCAACAGTGTAATCAGTCTATTGATAGGTACACATTGTAAGAAGTGGAGATATCTAGAAACATAATAGATCAGGTTTGTAATGGATTAAACACTCAATATCATCAGATCTGTCACTGACTGACCTGTGAGGGCAGACACATCTGAAGGTCGGTGCAGTGATCAGTGTAATTAGATACTGTATACTGTAAAATGATGTTCAGATTCTCTCAAGTAAAGTTTTAGTCTATTTTAATTCATTTAGAAATAAGTTATTGTCATGTCATCGATGCAGTCAAACCCTGAGGGTGCACAGTGTTTTCAAAGACAGTTCATTTTTCACATTTAGCATATTTTATATTCTTGAACATGCTAATTTAATGAGGCAGAACAAAACTCACAGAATGGAGCAGTGAAAGAGAGACAGATAAGGGCCCTGGGGGTTAGCGGTTGTGAGTTTGAAATGATGATCAGAGAAATCATTGCTTCGTTCCAGGGGTGTCCCCTTAGGACTTCTACTGTAGGGTTGTGCTTTTGTTATCTCAGCCATGAATTCTTTCAGATGCAGCTCAGAGTGATGCCCTCTCCCTGTCTTGAGACTGCTTTAGAGAGTGGTTTAGAATTACTAATGACTGAGTTTAGAGCAAACTTGGGCAGATCACACCCAAGGTCAACAAACAAAATAGTGAGAGTTCTGGAGAAGAATGATATGTTATATAACTTTCATTCTGACAGGCTTCTACATAAGACAAGAAAGAAGCAGAAAAGTTGCAGCTGAGAACCTTGTATGACTTCCACTAAGAATCTTGCATGAACCCTTTTCAAATGTCTGTCTGTCCTCTTTGTGTCCTCCATTCAGAGTGCAACAGGGAAAGTGGAAGAGTTCTTCCTTTTCGGCTCATTCCTGGAGGCCACCATGATTGACAGAAAGATAGGAGATAAACCAATCAACTTTGAAGTCACTATTGGTGGGTGTCCTATTTGCCTAATAGAAATGATACACGCCTACGTTGCTAAATTGCATAGATGGAAAACCATTCCCGTGGAGCTTGAAGATATTGCCACTGCGCTTCTCTGTTAAAATGGCCAACATAAAACTGTACATCCAGTGTTTCTGACCTAAATGATGTGTTCTTCTCTCCAGGCAACTATGGTAACCAGTTAGATGGAGTGAGCAAGCCAGTGGCAGGGAAGACGAAGAAGAGGGAGGGCGGAGGGGAAAGTGATGAAGAAGAGTCAGAGCTGATCCAGAACTCTAGTGATGAAGAGGCTGATGATGATGGAGATCTGGTGTCAGTGTCCTCCAGCCCTCCCATGAAACCAGTAATCACTGACAGGTCAGAGTCTACTGATCACAACGATAGGCTTATTAGGCAGTCTTTAATTTTATGGCTTATTACTCAGTATCTACTTAAACTTAAAATAAAAAATAAATCCTAAATAATAACTTAATTAATCAAAAAGAATACTGTCAAATTATATATAAGTTATAAATAATATTTCATTATAAAGCTAGGAGGAAAGGTTAGTAGTGGTATATAATATTTACATTATATGGACATTCACATTCTTTTAAAAAATAGTTACCTCCAGTAACTAGGGTTCTTCACAAAACCAACAAATGGGTCTTCTATAGTGTCACTCAGAATACTTTGAAGGATTAAAACTCAAGGACAAATGGTTGCATAAATGTCACTGTTGCCCTCAGACATTAGAATTAGGGATGCATGATATTTCAATGTACAGTGTCCTGTATGTTTTGTCACTAAATGGAAAAAATAAAATTATAGCCTATATTGGCAATAATTGATCATTTAGCACCGTATTTTTAGCTTGTGCATGCACAGAAACCTCTGCAGTCACTACTAGCATGAATTCAGGGAAAAATAGAGATCCTTGAGCAAGAAGACATAAGAATAACAAATATTCAGTTACATTCACCAGCTGTTGGAAATGTCTTTACATGAGGCTTTCTGTTAAGTAGTGTAAACTACCTGAATAATACTATTTAAATTAATGTAAAAAGTATATATTTTAAGTATATCATAAATACCTAATATAAAATATTAGATATCATATCTGTATCTGCTATAATAGGATTTCAGTCTGTATCGATGCATTCCTAATTAGAGCATAGCCGTATTCCATTGGGATTAAATAAGAGAAGCTGGAGAAGTTGAATATTGATTTGATTGATTTAATGCAGGCTGGGTGTAGACAGGGTTTAAATACATTGACATTTTGGCCAGCATGTCTTTCACTAGGAGTATGTTTTAGTCTATAAATAGCAGGTCATTTTTTAACAGTCTCATGGAGACTGTTGACTAACATTGCGCATTCCATCTTCCTCAGGAACTACTTTCACTTGCCGTATTTTGAGAAGAAGCCGTGCATCTACATTAAGAGTTGGTGGCAGGATCAGAGGAGGCGCCTCTACAACTCAAACATCATGGACAAGATTGCAGATAAACTGGTTAGATGATTTTACTCAGGTTTCTGATAAAACCCAAAAGGTCTTGTGTAAGTTGGAACAATGGACTCAGATCAGAGAATATGTGCGTGTGTTTGACAGGAAGAAGGTCTGAATGATGTTCAGGAAATCATAAAAACGGAGAAGGCTTATCCTGAACGCAGGCTGAGGGGTGTTCTAGAGGAGCTGAGCACTGGCTGCAGGTGTGTGTGTGTATGTGTGTGCGTGTGTGAGTGAATCTAAAAGCTACTCTTATGATAATGTAGTACTTAAAATGCCTATCATAAAAGATCCTAGAGCTCTTATTAACAGCCCTGACTTGAGAATTGGTTTAATTAGTAGAGAACGGTACAAATAAATTCAGCACATTCCTGAAATAGGCAATAATAGAAAAATGAATGAGCTCATCAGCAGTGTGTGTGTGTATGTGTATGTGTGTGTGTGTGTGTGTGTGTGTGTGTGTGTGTGTGTTCTTAGCTGTGATTTCCAATCTACTTTGAACAATTATCTTTTCGTTTTCTCTGATTCTTTATTCTCACAGTCGATTTGTCACTCTGGCCAACAAAGATCAGAACCAGGCGGGCAGAACTAAATTAGATCGGGAAAGGCTGAAGTCTTGCATGAGGGAGATGGTATGGCATCATATTTCACTGAGACTGAGAAACTCATTGAACACAGTACTGGTTAACTGGTGTATCCTTCTGTGTGGTTGGTAGGAGAGCATGGGTCAGCAGGCCAAGACAATCCGCTCCCAAGTGAAGAGGAACACAGTGAGAGACAAACTCAAACTGGCTCTGAATTTCCTCCAAAGGCTCCGTTTCCTGGCTGATGAGGTTAGATACAACCAGAACCCCACAGAATTTCAAAAAGGCACAGAAACATCACACTACATTTCTGTATGAATACTCATTTGCTTTTGAATCTGTGGCATCTTTATTTCATCCAGCCCCAGCATAGTATTCCTGACATGTTCATATGGATGATGAGTAACAATAAGCGTATAGCGTACGCACGCATTCCCTCCAAAGACATCCTGTACTCTATAGTAGACGAGGAGATGGGCAAAGACTGTGGAAAAGTTAAAGCTGTCTTTCTCCGGGTAAGTTTCTTTCTGTCTTTGTATTCTTTATTTGTGCTTTTTGTACTGGTTCCTGATAGTTTTTTTGTATTGTTGTTTTTTTTCCCTATTTTTTAATGTTCAAAAATGAAATATATTCCACCACACTGTTTCTCCCAACTATTGTTGAATAACAAAACAGCATATAACACAAGAATAACTAATATTAAAAAAAAAATCAATGTACAAATACTTGTATAAGCACAAATACAGTTCATAGACACACTTTATTAGGCCTGTGTACAGTTGTTGTGAACAGAAAATCATCTTAGAATGCACAGCACATCCAACCTTAAGGCAGATGGGCTACAGCAGCAGCAGACCATGTCTGCTTTAACTTCTGTCAGTCAAGGACAGAAAGCTGAGGCTGCACAGCAGAAACACTAACTGCAGGTTAATGCAGCAATGGACTGATTAATACTGACACAGGTTGATGATGAGAAAGTGTGCAGATTTGAGGCGTGTGTCTGGTGATTCAGACTCTATTTTCCTCATTATGACCTGCAGCACAAACTTCAGACACCAAAAAAATGTCTTTTACTCTGGATTTTACTGCAATCAATTCCCTTAGCTGAGCTAACTGTTGTGTTGTTGTTGAGACTTTTACATAGTTTTTCTGTTCATATGCAGTTGCCTGGAAAGAAGGGCTTCGGCCCGGCTGGCTGGACGGTCCAGGCTAAGCTGGAGATGTACCTGTGGTTGGGTCTGAATAAACAGAGGAAGGACTTCCTTAGTGGTCTGCCCAGTGGCTTTGAGGAGAATAAAGCAGTGAAGGGCACAGGCCTACAGGCTGTGCCACCCATCAGCCTTATGTATAACAGTAAGTGCCACGCAATTATGCCATGCTCTCTTCTTTTAATACCTTCTGAGAACCTGTATATATTGTTGCAGTTACACAAAAATATCGTACCGTGGTAACTTTACATTAGAAGAAAAAAAGCTTTTTACTTTTAATGAAAGTCAGTGTAAAAAGATTTTATTGTAGGCCATTTTGGATAATTTCTACTGATCCATTTATCATGAAATGTAAGCCTGCCAGATTCACATTGTCAAAAAACGGAGATACACAGTTTATATATTGCATTACAGCCATGCAGATGATGGTGATCAAAGTGTCTGAGTGGGTAAAAGACCATCTTTTCAAAAAGTCGTACACTGGTTTTCTTCAGTCGGCTGATATTTTGGCTTGAAAAAAAGGTTTACACTGATTTCATGACTTCTCTCATCCCTCCCTTTAGTGAAGCAGGTGTTCCAGCTGAGGGCTCACATGTATCAGGCTCGCAGTCTGTTTGCTGCTGATACTAGTGGCCTTTCTGACCCGTTTGCAAGAGTATTCTTTTCCACACACAGCCAGGTTACAGAGGTGTGTCCCATTGAGTTTAATAAATATAACTACCTTACTATACTATACATGTCCAAATGTTTGTAGACACCTACAAATCCAACACACCACTTGGCTGCATTAAAAGGCACCTCTGTTCTTCTGTGAACATTGCTGTGGAGATTTCATTGTATTCAGCCCTAGTCCCAGTCCCCTAGCCCCAGCATTAGTGGGGTCAGGTACTGATATTGGATAGATCTTTCCAGATCACACCACTCAAGCTCATCAAAAAGGTACCGGGGTGGAGCTCTATCACTCCTGATATCACTGGTTCACAATTCTGGGTAGCTGACGCATGGCATTGGGCACGGTGACCTTAAGCTCGGGGCAGTGCTTTGGAGATATATGTAGATCATACAAGCTGCATGTGCCTGTTTTAGCAATGGGTGCACCTTGAAATAGTCTCATTCACTAATTAGAAGGGGTGTCTGAATACTTTTGGACATATAGTATACTGATGGATACCTTAATGTATGCTCTTTACTTTATTATATAGGCATGTTTGTTTGTTTCAGGTGCTCAGTGAAACACTCTGTCCTACATGGGACCAGCTGTTGGTGTTTGATAACGTGGAGCTCTATGGTGAGGCGACCGAACTCCGCGATGACCCTCCTATCATTGTGATAGAAATTTATGACCAGGACACTGTGGTAAGATTCTGTATTTCTCAGGACTTACGTCATTTTCCTGTCGCCCTAAGACATTGAATGGACACCAAATTCTAACACTGCCAGTAATAATCTTGTGTTTTCCGCATGTTTTTCATTTTTCGAGTCTGTAATGGACTGATAAGGCACTGTGGTGCAGCTCTGATAAGAGTGTGGAGAA
Source organism: Salminus brasiliensis (assembly GCF_030463535.1). Lineage (NCBI taxonomy): Eukaryota > Metazoa > Chordata > Actinopteri > Characiformes > Bryconidae > Salminus > Salminus brasiliensis. The sequence goes on along the minus strand of NC_132878.1, from coordinate 59,538,844 downwards.
TTGTGTCCCATTGTCCTGACTGGATGTTTGTTCCTGTTTGACTCTCTGGCTCTGCCTCTTTGCTGGATGACACTTTGGCTAAGTAGAGTGTGAAAGATTGTTGTAGCTGTGTTTACACAATTAGCCAAGCTTCACAAGGCATGCAAGAGGTGGACTAAACTGGGGTTGGACCCTGAGGAGAGACCCAATGTATGCTTGTATACCAATGCTTTATAGGCATAGCTTCATTGAAACTGATGATGTTGATTACTAAATGCAAGCTTTGCTCTTTTATAAAAATGACTAAGAACTCGCTAAGATCTTTCCTTTAAATTCCCACCCCTCGCATTTCCTTGCTGCTGATGCTGTTTATTTGTATTTTGCTTGTAGTTGTAGTTTTAGTTGGTAGGTATGGTTTTAGCTGGTATTAGTGCTGTAGTGCTGAGTGTGGGAGTTGAGAGCAATATTGAGCAACAAGGATTTAGAAGTGTTTATCTGCCTCTGCCTTATGCTCGAAAGTGCCTGTTGATAAGGTTTTGTCAAATTCAATGTTATCAATGTAGTTTTACAGTTTTAGGATCAATTTCTCAGACAGGGTCTACATGATACATTCTGAATGTATCATTCTGAGTGGAGATTCGCAGCTGAAAGAAAAATGTAGTCCAGGACAAGACCTAACTCTTCACCAGCAAACCAACCCTTAAATTATACATAAAGTAAAAATTACATTTGGTGCCTTACATACATTCTGTGTATTTCTAAGAATGAGAACCTATCCATTAGAAATACAGTATGCTCATTTCTAATTTATAAACCCCTCCAATCTACAATACACAGTGAATAATGTGGAGCTGGATATCTTGTATTGTGTGTGCCAACACTGACCCCTAGTGTTTGTGAATAGTTTCACATCGTTTCAGCATGTGCATATTTATCGTCTGCAGGGGAAAGCTGAGTTTATTGGCCGAACGTTTGCCAAGCCACTTACCAAGATGGTTGATGAGCATTATGGCCCCCCACGTTTCCCGCCCCAGCTCGAGTACTATCAGATCTACAGAGGAAACTGCACTGCTGGAGAGCTGCTGGCTGCCTTCGAGCTGTTGCAGGTACAAGCCACTGCAGAAGCTTATTCACATCTTAAACTGGGATTGTGCTTTGACTCTAGCAAGAATGTACAAGACAGTGCTTAATATTTGACATATTCTCCTTAGAGCACATGATCTTGATATTGTTAAGGTAGACCTGTTGACTGTGCTGAGCAAAGTAGCTGTTCAAGAGCTCGGACTAAAGCATGGCATGTCAAAAATCAACTGGAAAGAATAGAGTATTTAGCAGAAAACATACATAGTCATAACACAATTAATATTTTTATTAACTGCCTACTAAGTTGTATACTGACAAAAGTGTGGAATTGTCTAGATTCAAATGTGTGTTAATCTACATAAATAAAATATGCAAAAGTTTGGACGTCCCTGGTAAAATGACCAGACAATCCGACAAGACTGTCTGCTAAATTCAGAAAACACATAGCTACTGTGTCTAATAATGTGTCTTTTTCAGTGTGATACAGAGAGCACATTTTCTCAACTGTCTTTCTTCCTGCTTTCCTTCCTCTTTTCGCATCATTCTTTCATGATCTTCTGTCCCATGTGTGTCCCATTCACTCGCCCCCTGGCAGATCCCTTATGACGATGAGGAGATCAGGAGGGCTCTTATTGCTGTCCATGACTTTGCTGTCCCTCAGATCAAGGTGCTTCCCTCAAGCAACACTTCATCCTTCTTTAAGCAGTCTTCCTCTCTCTCTGCAGTGTGTTCTCCATCCCTCTGTGACAGACTCCATCCTCTTTACTGCTGCTTTCTTCTGGCTTCTGTCTTGTGCCAATATACAGAAAGTTTGATTGGAGGAAATGTTGCAAAACAAGTAACAAGTAAAAAATGAGTAATATTTAACCATAGTATCATTAGGACTGTATATTAACTTTTTATATTTTTATAATGTGTATATTAACAGCAGGGTTATTGTTATTGTGGTTCGGTAGTTAGTGTTGTAAGTGAAGTTTGGATAATTATTTGGTATTTACTATGAAACTATGTACTAATATTGAAAAAGTAATGAAGTATGAAAGTAATTGAAGTGTGGACCACCTGGAAAACCCTCTACATAAAGGCCGCTAAAGGCTGAATTACATTAATTTCACTAGGATTCACAGCAGTAAAAGTAATGACCAAAAAACTGAGGAAATGCTCATTTTAGCAGTGTCTTAAAAAATACTATTTCATCCCTTCTGGCTCTAATTAAACTTATTTTAGTGTTTTAATCAACGTGCTAATCACTTAGCTTCCTTCTCAGCTGAGTGGAACTGACACACAAATTACAGCTGCATATAAAGTTTTATACTAACTACAGTTGTATACTATATCATACTACATAATGTGCTGTATGTAATTATCTGACATAATTATGCTCACTTTGTATTTTATTGTTTGTGGCAACCGAGTTAGCTAGCTAGCATCCTAGCTAATTGCTACATTAGCACCTCAGCTGAACAGAGCTGAAGACATCCATGAGCACATTTACATCACTGTCTTCTTCAACTGCTTATATGCAGTATATATTGATATGACATAACTATGTGCATTTTAGTGACTTTATTGTTTGTGGTAGCTGCCATTGCCAGCCTTCTAGCACTGATTAATTGCTATTAGTTAGCTCCAAGTTAAGTACGGCTCCACATTCAAACATGGCAGTTCTACACTGTTTTGCTGTGACTGGGTGTACAGCTCTGTGCTTTCAACGGTTTCAAGTTGTATATTGTCTTGTTCAGCCCCAGTCAACACCCAGCGATGCAAAATGGAAACGTCTGTTGTGACCATGGCTAATAGAGGGTATGCACTTGACGTCAGCATTGGTGTTCAGCGTGAATGGCACTAATACAGGCACAGAAACATTAGGGAGCTCACGACTTAGGGAGGCTTTGAAAACAGGCCCACTGTAGTTGAGAGTTTAGTGACATGCTAAGTTAATGTGAGAGCGAAAGCTAGCAAACCTGCATGAAGCAGTCTACTGAATGTGCCTGAAAACAGTCTAAAACACTCCTAAGACCATTCACTCAACCCTGTGCTCTCAGATGTGATGCCTTATCCTCTAAACAGGTGTGATTTGAGCCTCAGTCAGCTGAACGTTCCTGGCTACACATCGATGTCTGTGGACCATTGGTTCTTTAGTAATTTGGATGGATCACTGTCGAGTCCAGCTGTCTTTAACTTAAGCAGATAATCACTTGTTTCATTCCCGGTTTGCCCGTTTTCCCTAATAAGCACAGCAGTGCTGCAGAGTGCTTTGCCACTCAGTCCAACTAAACATCTGGTCAATCCATATTCTCCACAACTTGCTTCCACCATTTTGTAGTGGCGTCCAAAAACGCAGTGCAGAATTTTTTGTGTGCACTATAACAGTCAAAAAAGCTACCCTAGCAGACATGAAATGTCCATAATTCATCTTGATGTTTGGTTTAAAGATTTGCATGCAATCATTGCGTGAAGTTCACATTGTTTATACGACACAATCTGCTCACGTGCAAAATGAGGTGTCCGAAATCGATCACTACATTGTCGAATTCTGTTCTTTATAACAGTGCTCTGCTCTATACCTTCACATGTAGGTGAGAGTGAATAGGGTACAGTTTTAGATATGGCTTAGCTGATTTCGCTTTCCGCTTTTCTATACCCAGATTGGTCCAGCTGGACGGACAGAGCTGCCTCCCATTGACGGGCCAACTGATGTTGACCGAGGACCCATCTTACCTGTGCCTTTGGGCATACGGCCTGTTCTCAGCAGATACCGCATAGAGGTAAGATAGTCAGTACAGGCAATGCCAAGCCCAAGAGAAACTGGCCCATAGACACCTCCAGACCTTTCAGTTATTCAAAATCAAATATTAGTGTGAAATATGATTTAAACTGGGACTTGAGGCACAACCATAAAACCTGAAATTCCTAGCAGGTCTGCAATACTCACCTCTTGCAAAACGCTGTAAGAAAGATAGCTGCTGTCACTGATGTGTATAATGCACCTTGCTATTCACCACAGTATTTGCTTAGGCTAACTCTGTTTTGGAGGGATTGTGTCATAGTGAGCTACTCCATCACACTGTAGGTCCTGTTCTGGGGCCTGAGGGACCTGAAGAGAATTAACCTGGCGCAGGTTGACAGGCCTCGAGTGGACATTGAGTGCGCAGGCAAAGGGATCCAATCAGCCCTCATTCAGAACTACAAGAAAAACCCAAACTTCAGTACTCTGGTCAAGTGGTTCGAAGTGGTGAGTCCCTTTGACAGTTGCACATATTGAAGCACACTTCACATCTTTTGCCCCAAAATGTGGTTTGAAGTCAATCTGAAATTAAAATGAACCTTTTTTTTACTTTGTTATTTTGTTAGCCTGGGCTAACAATAGAAAAAAAAATAGAAAAATATAATTAACTAATATTTAGTAATATAATATATAGTAATAAATATCAAATATAGTAATATTATATTTACCTCTCCCACCACTCCCAACTGTTGTGGAGAGAAAACACTCACTATCACCCCTCCCTAACACTGGTTATGGTATAGAAAGAAAACACATATTTCCAATTCATGTTGATTTACAAAAACTGAAAAAGGGTTTGTCTACTGATGGGTTGTGACATCACAGCAAGGCATAAAATGCTAGCAAACAGCAAATGCTGTTATCCTTAATATAGCATTGCAGTTTCACTCCATATAAACCCTGTTAATACATTATATGTTTTAACATAGCTGTGTTGTCGTGTTGAGCAAATAACAGGTATTGCAAACACATTAACAACATTTTAAAGTTTGGTGTGCCCAAACCTTTGATGGACAAAATAAAATGAAGGTGCTACAAAGGGTTCTTTAACCAATGCTATAGGGAATGGCCTAATGAACCTTTTAAAAGAGTGTGAAGACTCTTTTTCATTAGTAAAGAACATCTATATTCACTTCTTTAAATCTGTAAAAGGTTCTTCACTCGCACATCTCTTTTACAACCATGGTTCTTTATGGAACCAAAAGTGGTTATTTTATGGCATTGCTCAAAGAGCCATTTGTACCACCTTTACTTTAAAGAGTGTAGAGAATTGCTTTTACTCACAGTAATCTGACACAATGAAACATTTGTATCACAGGACCTGCCAGAGAACGAGCTGCTCCATCCTCCCCTGAATATTCGGGTGGTGGACTGCAGGGCTTTTGGCCGCTACACTTTGGTGGGCTCACATGCTGTGAGCAGTCTGCGCAAGTTTATCTACATCCCTCCTGACAAAAGGGCCAACAACTGGGCCAATACAGGTAACTGCCTAATTTCTAAGGATGCTTCTTTAACTTTCCTTTAAATCTCCATGACTGTCCCACAAAAACCCTCTCTCTAACGCTACAGAATATTCTTATTCACCAAACTACCTTCAATGGACTACTGTAAGAGCAAGACATACAGTATCTAGTCCAGTCTGGCTAGAAATCATAAAAACAAACAACTTGCTTGCATGCTTCTAGCTATGTATTCTGTATCTAATTTTCTTTCTTCCCTTCCACTTTGTCCTCTTTCTGACCTGTTGGTGCCACTGTCCTGTCCTGCTCTCTGCTGGCTATTGAATGCCCAACCACATGACCCTGCCCATTCCAGCTAGACTGGCCAATGGCTACATGGCTCTCACAAATGGGACGTCCCGTTCCCGCCCCTACTCCCGCCCCATCTCTCACTCCTCAGGTGACATCGTGGTCAACATGGACCCTGAGTCCAATGTCAAGAAGATGGAGACCGTCGTGAAACTGGATGCTGTGAGTTGTTTTTTTTATATATATATTTTTAGATCTAAGACAAACTAAGCTCCCCTGACAAAACAAACAGTCAGCATGCATGCTTAAGGTAATAGTAACTTACGGCTCCTGCAGATGGCATTGTACAAGGATTATCAGCCTATTAATACCATGAAAAGATTCATAGATTGAGAAGAGGTGGTACAGTGCAGTTAATGTCTGGTTGGATGTGTGGCAAATGGGTCACAAAGCAGATGTTAATGATGGGCAAAAAGGAATGATTGCATTTGAGTGTGCCAAAGGTCATAGTGTGAAGGAAGTAGCTGAATTTTCAGGTGTCTCGAAGCGTCCAGTTATACCAGTCTACCAGCAGTGGCAAAACCCCAGTCTGCAGGCCAAAAAATGAAAATGATGGATAGGGACTGCCAGCGTGTTTCATGACTTGTGAAGGAAAATCACTTCGCTTCCAGGCCAGAATTGCTTCTTGAAGATGGGATTGGGAGGTAGGACCCATATGACTGTATGCTTCACTACACCTGCAAATTCAGCTACTTCCTTGACCTTAGGTATTTATAGCCTGATCTTTCTCTTGCAGTGCCATCTGCAGGAGCCTGAAGTTAGTACTACCCTAAATACGCATTGTGAAAATGTTTTTTGAGCAAGGAGCTTATTAAGTTAGACACCTCACAATGTCTGCTTCATTAGTACATTTGCATGTGCAAGTCCCTATTAAATGTAATGTATTTGTTATATATTTGTTTCATCCTCATGCTGGTGTATAATTGTTTGTTTTGTTCAGATTTGTGATTTGATGTTTGTTTATTGTGGCCCCCTCTCTGTAGACCTCTGATGCTGTTGTTAAAATTGATATGGTAAGTTTAGATGCAATAAGCTTTATATACAATGGGTGAGATCTTTGGAACTTCTCTAATGAGTGTCTTCTAGCAAAAGACCCTGTACGCATTAATCAGTTCAGTTCTGATCATCCATTCATTTTTCCTGACCTAACAGAATGAGGACGAAAAGGACAAAGACAAAAAGAAGAAGAAGAAAAAGAAGGGAGAAGAGATAGAAGAAGAGGAGCCAGATGAGAGCATGCTGGACTGGTGGTCAAAGTACTTTGCGTCTATAGAGACCATGATGGAGGTGAGAGATTATGTGTTCTGTCAGTACTCCTTTATCTTCTTTATCTAGGTGAATGCATAACTACACAGATACATTACTAAATACATTACATTATAAAAGAAAAGAGTAGATAAAACAGAAATATCTGTGTTTTTAACGGAGGTATTGAAGCTTTCCCATTTCTTCACCAAATGTAGAACCTGAGAGCACAGGAAGCAGCATGGGCTGAGGCGGAGGAGAGAGAAGATCTGGAGATTGCAGCAGAGGGAGCAGGTAAACACAGAAGCACATGTGTCTTGCTCTTATCCCATTACTTTTTTCTGCATTTCCACAGCTGTCAGTGCCTCAGCAGCAAAAATACATTTGGGCCTACTGCTCTTATTGGTAGGAAATTTTGTTTTTGTGTTGCTGGCCCTGCTAATTCAGAACTGAAAATAATATGAGCCTTAAATAGATAGCATGTGACACACACTTAGATGCTATGACCTTTCCAGGTCACAACATAGGCTATTTTGACTTGACTTTCACACAAAATACTAATGCTTGACCCAAGTGCTTGTCAGGCTGTCAGGTATTGGCCATTCCACACCATTACTGTTACCCATCCTCTGTCCAATTCATGTTGTTTGTAGCCATAATGTATACCCTATAATGTATAACCTATCATGGCATGAAAATGTAGTCTGTGTGTTAGATGGTCTCTCACGTCTTCAGTGTGTGTTTCCACCCATTTCTTTCACTCCCACCCACTCCACCCTTGTCCTCCACCTTAACCTCAGAAATCAAAAGTGATGAATCTTGTACGAAAGGCACAAAGCCCAAAGAGAAGAGCAAGACAAAGACCTCCAAGGACAAGAAGAAGAGCCACAGCAGTGATGGCACAGAGAAAAAAGTGCCCAAACCCAAAGTAGATGAGCTTATGGTCAGTACTTCTCTGAAAAAAGCACACTTTCTTATGCAAAGTTTTCATTTACTTCGATTTATTCTTGTGCTGTTTTTTAAAGTACACGTTTTGTTTATACTTAGGTCTACAATAAGGAGCTGGAGAGTGAGTTTGATCACTTTGAAGACTGGCTTCACACCTTCAACCTGTACAGAGGGAAGGCCGTAGATGATGATGACCACAACATTGTGGATGACGACAGGATTGTGGGCCGATTTAAAGTATGATCCTCAGTAAAAACAACAGCAAGAAGCTGAGCTTGAAATGTGAACTTGAAATTGCCCTTTTTTGTGGAATAACTGATCTCTTTCCATGACCTTTAACCCAGGGGTCACTGTGCATGTACAAGCTGCCTCTGTCAGATGAGATCACCAGAGAAGCTGGATTCGATCCCAATATGGGCATGTTTCAGAGCATCCCACACAATGATCCCATCAATGTGCTTGTGAGGGTTTATGTTGTCAGGGTAAGTCATTTTGCATCTCAGGTCTCCTAGAGTCTTTTACTTACTCAGAACTCCAAACACTTCGATCTGCATGCAGATTATTATTATGGGAAGATACATTTTCAAATGTACATTTCTGTAAATTAAGTAATCATGGCCGTTCGGTTTTCCAGGCAACAGACCTTCACCCTGCAGACATAAACGGAAAAGCTGATCCATATGTTGTTATCAAGTTGGGAAAGTCGGAGATCAAGGACAAGGAGAACTACATCTCTAAGCAGCTGAATCCTGTTTTTGGGAAGTAAGTATGGAAGGGTTTAGCACTATCCTACAAATAGAAGGCATGTCTGATGCTGAAGATCGGGAAGTGCAGAACCAGTGATAAGGAAGGACTCTAACAATCAGTAGTAAACATTTACATTTATGGTATTTAGCTGACGCCCTTATCCAGAGCAACTTGCAAGATTACTTGTATTACAGAGGTGGGCCAATGTAGTGTTAGTAGTCTTGCCCAAGGACTCTATTGGTGTAGCACAGCATAGTCACCCAGATGGGGAATTGAACCCCAGTCTCCCACGTGGTGTGGTAGCTCACTGGCAGGAAGTGGTGTTATCTGTTGCACCACACCAACCAGTATATGCAAAGGTGTGTTAGTATTAATAGGGTTTGCAATTGTAGAAAGGTTAGCCGTAGTGGTTGTAGCAGATTTGTTCTGTGTAAGCTGTCTACAATTGAAAAAATTTTTTTCTGTGAACTTCCATCAAAATGTAATGACTTGCCATCTCTTAAACATGTTCTGATTTTTGGTTTCATCACCATGAACCAGCAGAAGGGGAAAATAGTATTTCTGTCTCTGATACAGTGTTTTAGTTTCAAATACATCACAGTATAGGAAGAACCTTCTTTGTGGTTTCCGACTCATGTTGACTTGAACTCTGACATATGAGCCTTACAAACTTGGAAGCTGTAGCTCTGATGGGCTTAATTAAATCCTCATAACACTTTTTAAAGGTCATTTGACATTGAGGCCACATTTCCAATGGAGTCTATGCTGACAGTCTCCGTGTACGACTGGGATTTAGTTGGCACTGATGACCTGATTGGAGAGACTAAGATTGATCTGGAGAACCGTTACTACAGCAAACACAGAGCCACCTGTGGCATTGCATCCAACTACTCTCTGTAAGCAAATTCTTCTACTAATCGTACTGTCTGCCACAATTACATCATGTAGGTTTTAACAGCATAATTGTTTGGTTTGGGTTTCTTGCACATAGACATGGGTACAATGTGTGGCGAGACCCTCAGAAGCCCACTCAGATACTTGCAAAGTTTTGTAAGGAGGGCAAGCTGGATGGACCACATTATGGCCCAGGTGGAAAAGTTAAAGTTTCAAACCGCATCTTTCTGGGGGCAACAGAAATCGAGGACGAAAATGGTGAGTAAGTTTAAACATTTGTTTAATTAGGAACTACATGCATTAGCTACAAAACATTTTAATAAGCCTTGAAAACTCACTGTCACTGTCAACTGAGGCGATGTGTGTGCATGCTCTGCAGGTCTAAAGAAGCAAACAGAAGAGCATTTGGCTCTTACTGTGCTGAAGCACTGGGAGGAAATTCCTCGAGTGGGCTGCAAACTCGTCCCAGAACACGTAGAGACCAGACCACTGCTTAACCCAGATAAACCTGGGATAGAGCAGGTCCAGTAATATGACTCTTACTGTTTATGCATCCAGAGGATATCAATGAAGTGTTTACATTTGACTGTTTATTACATGAACATCTCATGCAGTTTTTGCAGTAAATATGCAAAAATAAAAATAATCCACTTTACAGTCATTTAACAAAAAATCTTAAAGGTTCTTGAGACTCTTGTGTGTATCACATTGCATATGAATACTCCTTGCTGTTTTACAATGGCCTGTCCAAACTCTACAGGGTCGGATTGAGATGTGGGTGGACATGTTCCCAATGGATGTACCTGCACCAGGACCAGCCATAGACATATCACCACGGAAACCAAAAAGGTGTGTCTTGGCCTGTTTACACAATCAGTGTTATATCCCAGAATAAAGATCACACTATTTCACCCGCCCTTAAGGTGAAAAGATTTAAAGTAAAAAAAAACTAATGAAAAAACAATTTTTCCCTCAACTCAAAACTCATGTAGGAAACAAATTAGGGAAGGTGTTATATATATATATATATATATATATATATATATATATATATATATATATATATATATATATAACCTTCCCTAATTTGTTTCCTATATTTATATATTATATATATTATATTTATATTCCTATATTTTTTAATTTATATATATATATATATATATATATATATATATATATATATATATATATATATATACATATATATATCTCACCAATTAGCACCAGACAAACTGCATTTTTATACCATCACAGACATGTACATGGCCATATATGGAAACTAAAAAAGTTGTTTTTGTGATGTCAACAGATTAGCATATCCTCTTGATATCCTCCTTTTCAGACTATAGTGAGTTAGCCCCAACCATTCACTGACGTTATAAGGATGTTTAAGTGTTCTAAGTGTTTCAGCGTGAACTGCTTTATCAATCAACCAATTAGAACAGAGCTCATTTACATTTCAGTTTTACAAAGCCATCCGGGTATAAAGACAGGTTGGAAAATAGTAATAGTGTTTTTGCACAAATAAATAAATCAAATGTTGTACGTGGAACCACAGGGGAAAATACTCACTGTGTTAATTTAACACTGGCAAATGTGCTGTGTATAATCCTAAGGCGACTTTCAGAGACACGGTTATCTGTTATCTGTAAATGGACAAAAGTACAAACAATAGATGGTTGCTACAAGTGTTTTTAGCTATGTAGTGCATTTCTGTCCAAATGCTGAACTGTTCCTTTAAGAAGTCAATCCTCTTTTATAACTTACTGTTTGATCTTACTATCATGAGCTTATTTTTCCTAAAGGGGCTCCAGAAGTACTCATCTCTCTTCCACAAGATCTCCCTCTCTCTCTCGCTCTCTTTCCCCGTCTCCCTTGCTCTCTGTGTGTCTTTTTATCGCATTATGTTGTTAAATCTTTTATAGTTTAGTCAGAGAGGCTCATAAGATGACCACATGTCCCCCCTTCTTCCCCCTCCCTCCATCACCTCACCAGATATGAGCTCAGGGTGATAATATGGAATACTGACGAGGTAATTCTGGAAGACGATGATTACTTCACAGGGGAAAAGTCCAGTGACATTTTTGTCAGGGGGTAGGTATGGGCAGGTGTGTGACAGACGTGTGGTTGGTCTTGTTAATCATTTATTTTTGTTTTGTTTGTTTCCTTTCCTGTTTTTATTTTCTTTGTGCGTTTCGTTTGTTTCTTTGTTTCTTCTGTATGTTTTGTTCGGTCTGGTTTTGTCTGTCCCCCACCCCTGCGTTGCTGCTGTGCTGTCTAGCTTTGAGCTTCGTGTTATTATTTGGAACACTGATGACGTAATTCTAGAAGACGATGCTTTCATGACAGGAGAGAAGATGTCTGACATCTATGTCAGGGGGTAAAGACGATTCCATCGCATGGCTCGACTATTCTGCCCATACTTCACCTCTAGCCCACACTAAAAAGCACGAACGTTATCCAAGGCCTCCCCTCCCCTCTTCTTTTTCAGCACTGCAAATTAAAAACTTAAGCCCTCCAGGACCACAGCATTTAAACGACTACTAAACACTGGTTAAATGTTTGACAGGGAAAGAATACTCATCCATATTACAAATCTGACACTGAGACTAAATGACTATTTAGTAGGCAGCTGCATTTTAATTTTTGCCTTGAAGATGTTTGATTAAATGGTGTGGTCATGGGCTTTCATTAAAACACAGCAGAACCCAAAACACTTTTCGGGATTTGAGGACATCTCAGTGCATGAAAGCATTAAACATGATTGCATGGCAACAACTGCATAAGCTGCATTTTCTTACTACAGTATTTTATCTGATGTTGACACTGTCTAAATCTCAGTTAACTAATCTGTGCACAACCATGCAAAGCCCTCTTATATACAGAGCTATGCAAAGGTTTAGGCACTCGACTAGATTTGACTCTGGGCATGTGTGCAGGAATGTTAACCAATGTTAGGGTCAATTAAACCATATAGAAACCTTATCAAATTATTATCCAATGCATATGAGATCATTTATTTATTTATTTATTTATTTATTTATATATACTGCATTCAGGTTTGTATTTGCTCTGAACTTATAAGCACATTTCCCACCTGTCAGAAAACAAAAGATAGAAGTAGAGTCCAGTTGTGTGCCTTAAATTACATCATATTCAGTTTCCCAGTCGAACATAACTTTTTTATAACTTCGATGCTTTAAAATAGAACAATAAATAAAGCCTGTGGTTGATACAGAATGTGGTACCTTTATGTACAACTCAGCATCCAAAAAAGGTACAGTTTAGTACCTGTTCTCTGATAGTGTGGTTAATCGGCTCAGTCCACTGCTACTTGCTTATTAGTGTAAGCTTTGAGGCTTTGAGGATTTCTATTGGCCAGTTTTTAATTTTTCTGTCAAGTACATGGATCAAGTAGACATGTACAATGTTACTACATTCACCATCCACTGTACTACAAACACCACACTCCATTCACTAGCCACTTTTTGAGGTTTACTAACCAAGGTTCCACTTTATAGGATTTCAATTACAGACTGTTGCACAAATGCTCAAGTTGACTTCTGATCTGACTTTACTTGAATTGTGGACCAGTAACAACATGCATGATTTGAATTAGCCTTCCACCACCAAATATTCAAATATTAATATTTATTTGAAAATTAAAGAAGGCTTAATACATATTACAATTCTGAAAAAAGACTATTCCAATCAATTTTGCCTTGAAGATATTTGAAAAAATGGTTTGGTTGGGCTCTCATTAAAAAAACAGCAGAACCCAAAACGCTTCGGGGATCAACAGCAGACCACCAGACTTCTTCAAAGGTCAGTTTGACTGCCCACATATTTGCTCTTGGCTTGCTCGTGAGTTCCATGAGCAGTTCCATGGTCAGAAAGTGCATATATTGTGCATCAGTGGATGGGCTACAGTCTCTCATTGCGCACCTTTCAAAGTTGACAAACAACGTAGGCGTTTCTCAAAAAGTAACTGCTGAGTGCAGGTATTATGTGGATTGTGCTGACTAATCAAATCATCAGATACACAGTTCAGCCCTGCTGACTCAGACTTCTCCATTTAAGAGCAGCCAGTATAACTGTTTAGATGCCCCTTCAAGTGTGCTCAGGTGTCCCATAACAAAGCCACAGAAATTCTCTTTGAGGTTATTGCACCTCTCAAGGACCAGATGCTCAGTGGCAACCATGAAAGACTGTGAAGTACATTACTCATCCCAGTCATGAAAGAAAGATAAGGCAATTGACTCGAATGTGCTGTGTTCAGTTTGTGAATCGTGATCCTGGGTGATCACTGGATTCACTGTGCCTGTAGCCAAGAGAGGGATTTTACTTCCAAGCACTTTTATTTATTTATTTTTTTTGTCCATTGTTGTTCTATCTAGGTGTTACTAATAGACTGTATTTACAGTTTGATAAATTGTAAGCTCTAGGAGTGTAGTGTAATTTTACTAATCTCACAATACCCTAATCCGAACTAAGCAATAATTATATAATAATTACTATTCTACTACACTCAACCCAGTGTTTACTTTAGGTAATATAGAGTTTTCCACTTATTACTCATATACTGTCAATACACAAATATTAGGAGCACCTACTTATAAGCACTTATTGCATGATGTTTGATATACAACCCTCTGTATAGTCTGAATCAAAAAACAACACGTGTGCATTATAAAGCAATACATAACTTAAATATGCATTTTTGGGACTTTTAGACAGACTGACTTATAGACTGGTAGATAGACTGACTGCCATTTCTTGATTTAGTTTTTGGGATGTACATTTATTTATTTAACGTCTTGAGCTTTTAGAATACATCTTATTTTGTTTCTTTATAAAATTAGTATTTTTTTAATCTTGTTTATTCACTAAATTGACCTTTGGACATGTCGGAGGACGAGCATGTACTTACATTATTTTCATAATGTGCAAGCATGAATCACGATACCTTAGTGTCATATTTTCATATCTGTTGCTGAAAAGAAAGCGCACCATTTGCAGTATGTAAACGTCACTAGAGTGGGCCTGGACATTTACATTCAATTTACAACTTTTGTCTGACACTCTTATCCAGAGTGACTTTCATTTCAGTGATGTCTACAGGTAGGTGGACGTGGTGTTAGGAGTCTTTCCCAAGGCCTCTTTTTGGTCTAGACTATCAGACTAGGGAATCAAACCCTAGCTGGCAAAGTGGAGAGTCGTGGTGGTGTTACCCACTATGCTCACCGACTGAAAACCTGTACAAAGGCCTGTTTACCAGGTTCTTAAATTATACACGTGTCAGAACATTAAGAACTTCGTATGTGCTTCATGCTTGTAGATTTCCATGCCCGACATAAGTTACTTGAAGCAATAAGGCTGTACATTTACTGACAATGACCTCCCTGCTCAGCTGGCTGAAAGGACAACAGGAAGATAAGCAGGACACAGACGTTCACTACCACTCTCTGACAGGAGAGGGAAACTTCAACTGGCGCTTTGTGTTTCCCTTTGACTATCTCATGGCTGAGGAGAAAATTGTGATCTCCAAGAAAGAGTCTTTGTTCTCCTGGGATGAGACAGAGTATAAGATCCCTGCCCGGCTCACCATGCAAGTGTGGGACGCTGATCACTTCTCTGCGGATGACTTCCTGGGTATGATAAACCCAAATAAAATTCCTCAGTCTATTAGTCAAAACAGTTTAACACTGGAATTTTAAAATTGTACATTATTTCCACATGAAAAAACACATTGCATTGATACCTGTCATATATTTATATATATATATATATATATATATATATATATAGTTATTCAGTTTACTTACTTTTGCCAGTAATTGAATTAAATTGAAATGGAATTGATTTAACAAATTTGAATAAAGTACATTAAACAATGCATATTCTCAGTTGAATTTCGAAACATATTTGAGGTTAAGTGACAAAACCAGTACAAAATCATTGTGGCAAGTGGCACATTGAATTAATATTATTTCAGAACATTGTGACAAACTACATAGTCAGAAATGTGTTGTAATTGTAGGAATATGTAAGTTATGTAACGTAAAAAATATCTCATTTAGCTTCACCTTAGAGTTGAATTCTGTGTCTGTGTGTGATGTGGCTTTAGCTACAAAATTTTCTCAAGGTCAGACTTTTTTCCACCACTTAAGCTGATTCTTCCTGCAGGTGCAATTGAGCTGGACTTGAACCGCTTTCCTAGAGGAGCAAAAACAGCAAAGCAGTGCTCCATTGACATGGTGCTTAATGAACAGGAGTTGCCAACCATCTCCATCTTCAAACAGAAAAGGGTGAAGGGCTGGTGGCCTTTTGTGGCGCGAGACGAGAATGATGAGCTAGAGCTCACGGTGAGCCATGAATACTTGTCAAATTGTACAGAAAGGCATAGTCTTTGCATATGAAAGCAACAATCATTTCAGAATTGCACTCCTGCAGTGAATGCTTGAACAGCGAGATGTTATATTACCCGGTTATTCTTCTTTTCATCAGTGTTAATTCTGCTCACAGGGCAAAGTGGAGGCAGAGCTCCATCTAATGACAGCAGAAGAAGCAGAGAAGAATCCTGTTGGCCTTGGAAGGAATGAGCCAGACCCTCTTGAAAAACCAAAGTAAGACAATTATTTCACAAGTATACACACATACACTTCCAGAGACCTCTTAGAATGTATATTTGTGTTTGACCATATTCCCCATATGTACCATGACAGTATGTCATCAAATAATATATAGGCCAGGCTTTGTACTATTCATTGAAGAATAGGTGGTCTTGTTAAAGGAATAGTTTACACCGTTTTTGCCTTACCTCAAATATGTTCCATCAGTCAAGACAGGCTTGAAACCTCAACGTCATGAAAATAGTTCTAACCTAGCCTTAGCACCCCTAGCACCTCTGAGTCATTTTAATGTTGTATATTGTTTTTCTCCTCACTGGGTCTTAAGCTACTTACTGCATTTCCATCTTAAACACAGAATAACAACCATGCAAGTACCAATTTTGCATTCTGCTGAATTTCAGTATTACTGTCACTTCTTAAGACTCATGCTTATGCAGAATATCTCATCATGTGTTCATAAGCTTCTTAATGGCTTGTTCATGATCTTAGTGATTTAATTTAACCATCTGGTCCACTGCTTACCACTCCTAAACCTGTCCAGTAAGAAGCTTCAGACTGGCTGCATAGTGCAGGTGTAGCTGCTGTTTGTTAAAGACTGATCTGGGTTGAGTTTCTGAAAAGTGTCCTAGTGTTGAGATCATCTTAATGAGAAGAGTGTTCAGTGTGATGCTCACTTAACCATCCAAGAATCATCTTTATATTAACATGTTTTTGGGGGAACTCAACCCAGTTATGTATTGTTTTCTGGTCCTCTAATGGGTTAGCTAGTATTGGTAGCTTACACTGTGGTATTTTGTATTGGTTACAGGTATTTAGCAGTTTATTCCAAGTAAATGAATTGCAAAAAAACATGAATGAATCAAAATGAATCATTATTTGAAATAGATTTTCATCTAAAGGCAAAAAGCCTTAAAGCCCCTATTAAAAACTATAAAAGCAGACTTGTCTTGGCTAATGGACTACACTAGAGGTAAAGTGGAAAACTGTGTAAATGATCTATTTTTGCCTTTAAAGCTGCATTGTGTTCAAAACGCCATTTAAAAAAACACCCCTTCCGGTATCCTGTTAACTTTTCCTCTTTCTAACATTCCCACTCTCCTTCGTCATCACCTTTCTTCCTTCTTTCTTTCGTGTGACTGTAACCCTCCCTCCGCCCACCCCTACCTGCTCATCTCTTCCATTCCCAAATACACTGGCATTCTGGGGAAAAGTCGCCCGGACACCAGTCTCATGTGGTTCATGAACCCCCTGAAGTCCCTGCGATACTTCATTTGGCACAACTATCGCTGGCTGATCCTGAAGACCCTGTTGCTGATGCTGCTCCTCCTGCTCCTCGGCCTCTTTCTCTACTCCATCCCCGGATACCTGGTCAAGAAGCTGCTGGGGGCATGAGGAGAGAGGGGAAGACCACCGGTAGCCCTGTCTCATTCCCCCTTCTGTACTCACTCTCTTTCTCTTTTTTCACTCTTTCACTCTTTGTGACCAGAGCAACATTTATAGCTGCTGGAAACCCAGAACACTCAGCTAAACTCAACTTGTCCTTCTTCTGTTGAAGCTTAAATAGTGGTCAAGGTGAACACGGGGTACAGCTGATTGAGTGTTGCTCTTGGTCTTTTGCAGTCTCTGTATAAAAATGCAGCATATATATACCATTCTGGCATCCTTATGTCTGGCATATCACCTTTATTTGTGACATTTATCTGATGCTCATATGGGTCAGTTTTTATTTTGTCTTTTTTGGGGGGTGTTACATCCTAACTGAAAGAGTACTCCAGCATTTTTCAACCTGGTGATCTAATTTCAACACACATGTGGTCAGATATCACAGACAGTAATTTCCCTGTGCCTTCAAAAGAGGATCTCTAATAACTGGGTTGTTACACACTAACAATTCTTGTAATGCAATGTAATTACTGATAGCTTACTTGCTGTTATAGGTGGATTAAATACACATATGTATTACCACCATGCCGTTTTCACTAATAATTACACAGTAAATATTTGTAACAGAAAAAGCAGCAGGTAATATAGATGTTATCCACACTACACAAATGTATAAGCACACGAAAGAATGTTGTGTTATAGCTATAGAGATTAATTTGATACCAGTAGGTAATAATAGAGAAAATAATAGAGATAAGTATTACTGTAATCTAAGTGAGTGCATCACCACTGTTATTACAAGGTTGTTAATGTGTTAATACATGGTTATTAGAGACAATTCATATGAAGTACCTACCCATTGTCTTCTATTATAAGAGCGTTTTCAAGTAGGCGTGTTTTCTATACGCATCAAAACTGTTGCCAGTGGTAACCAACCGTATGCCACAGGCATGGAAGACCCAAATTAGGTTGAATAACGCTGAAGTATTCCTTTAAGAATATCTCCAAAGGTGTGAATGGGGAACTATGTAGCAGTGTAGAATATAATCAAAGCATTAGAAATGTCCAGCTTAGTATTAATGATACTAACACCCGCCTTACCTCTCTCCCCTACCCTGCTACCCATTACCCTCCTTCACCTTGCCTACTCACCTCCCTCACTGTAACCTCATCACTCTACTCCACCACCCCTACTCACAGCCGGCCCGACACCACCTTCCTCTGGTTCCTGAGCCCACTGAAGGCCATCCGCTACCTGGTGTGCAACCGCTACAAATGGCTTATAATCAAGATTATCCTGGCCCTGCTGCTCCTTATCATGGTGGGCCTCTTCCTCTACAGCATGCCTGGCTACCTGGTCAAGAAGTTGCTGGGAGCCTGAAATGACCAGCAGTGAACTGGAAGGAAAACAGCAGTTTACTCACCCCCTCCACCTCAGAGTGGCCCATCCACAAAAAGAATTATGCTGCTTGATGCCTTTGCGAACTCTCCTTTCAGAATATCCACTAACTGACACTACTGCACACCGACCATACTTTTTCACAAATCTTACACTCTTACTTTTAATCAGAATTTTTCAACACTCTAACAAACGGTTAGACGTTTAGTTTGGATTTGTGGTTCTTTAACAAACTGTTCATTAATATAGAACATTTACATGATGTATAGGTTCTTTAAATGTTTAAATGTTTAAACCTTCAAATCTCAATTTTGGGAACC